>NC_142932.1:27595320-27625320 GCF_046866305.1 Octopus bimaculoides | reverse complement strand
GCAGGGGCGGGGAAACAGTCGAGGAAGTCTTCTACCTGAGGGTTTCAGGGATAAAATGTCACTCTTCAGAGAAAAAGTTGCCCAGTTTTATCCACAAACAACGCTGCTCTGATACTCTATAAAACAGGCCCAAATGTGGCCAGCACATTAATGTACTATTTTTCCTAAATGTTCATTTCACTGCTGGTCAGTAATTAAACATTGAATATTTTATGTACAACATTGAGTAAATCAGAATTTAAATAATTTCAAATGTCATAAATCTTCTCTCTCGGTGAACTAAGAATGTAAGTGCATACTTTCTATGCCATCCAAATTCAAACATAGGAGAGAGAGTCAACTGAGCAACCGCTTTATATGTTGAATAATCCTCAGCGAACACGTATCTACCTCCCTTCACCAGTCAATATTTGTCATTTATAAGGCGGTGAGCTGGCAAAAAACGTTAGCACGCCGGGCGACATGCTTTTACCTTCTCAGTTCAAATACCACCGAGGTCGACTTTGCCTTTCATCATTTTGGGATCGATCAAATAAATACCAGTTACGCACTAGGGTCGATGTAATCCACTTAATCTTTATGCCTGTCATTGTTTGTCCCCGCTATGTTTAGCCCCCTATGAGCAATAAAGAAATAAATATGTGTGTGTGTTTGTGTGTGTGTGTATGTGTGTGTGTGTAGTTATATCTTATATCAATAATTATATGCATAATTATTTCAAAGGATCGGACGAACCTCTCCACAAGTACTTCTAGCGTGTGGAGAGGCTTGTCTGATCCCTTGATATAATTAAGAATATTATTATTAATATAGTATATGAAAATTACCTATGACTTTTTTTTATTTCACGCTGACCAATTGATAAGATCATTAAAGTGATTTCATCCTTTATTTTATATAGAATATAAATAAAAAATACATTTGTGTAGTTATATCGATATGCTTATTATGTTGAATAAAATTTCCATTCATAAATTACCTACTATCTAGTACTATTTTCTTAGAGTTTCAAATATATGCATAAGTGTATGAGCAATCGCAAACATGTATGTATTCTACATGTTTGTAAATGTGTTATTTGTTTACTACCCACCAGGGGCTACACACAGAGGGGACAAACAAGGACAGACATGTTTGTAAATGTGTGCGAGTTTGTAGTGTGTACTTTGGAGTCTGTATAGATATACGCATATATTTGCATAAATCCGTGCCTTAAAAATGTCTGCATATAGATGTGTATGACTTTCTCTACATGCTGAAAGAGTATTGAATTTTCGCGTATCAATAATTCTATTGGTTGAAATATATTTGCATACTAATGTATTATTTGGCATATTTCAGCTGCAAACAATTTCTTGTTATAGCCATATTTATATTCGTGTCTCTACTCGTGTTCTAGCGTACAGAAACTATAACTACCTACTACAGATATACATACATATGTGTCTACACATACACACAAACACTCATATAAGTATATCACATGTGGATTGGTGGCGATTTTTTCCCACCGTCTTGCTTTTCTCTTGAACTTTACTCTGTCTCCTGTTTCTCAAGAAACGCTTTGCACGAAACGTAAAACCATCTTTCGTTCTTTCCCTGAGCGTCTGCTAATGCTTTGCATGTACCACGTCCTCACGTTGTTGTTTTACACATACAGAAATATGTGTATGTATATATATATATATATATATATATATATATATATATATATATATATATATTCTGTATGTGTAAAATAACAGTTTTAGGAAGAAAACATCCATTTCTTATCTAGCGTGAACTCGACATATCTTCAGTTTCTCTAAACGATAACTTTTCTCTGCAAAGAATGCTTTTTTAAAGCACAAGAACGCCGGTAATAATTGAAGAAGCATTCCTCTGAAAAAATTATGACCGGGCGAGTTGTCTTCCTTCGCTTGATAGCTAGGTTTTCCAATTTTGAAGTTAAAATTTCCGAAAATGTGAACGACTTCCCACGGCTTCCGTCCTGGAGTTCAGGTAGCATCCTGGCTGAAGAATTATATATTTTTCTACCATACACAATTTACACAGATTTGTTTCATTGCGATAAGGTCCACAAGTTTCTAATAATTTCCACCTGATGCTAAAGGGCGTGTGATCGTCCTTTAGGCGCATTCAATCTCTGTTTATTTACTCTTATTTCTTTCTTTTGAAGAGTGTAGGCTCGAAACGTAAAAGACTTTCTCACTTTCCCGAGCGTCAAACTAATACACCTGCTTGTTGTTCATAGACCTGTCTTTCTCTTTTGTTTTACTGTAAATTTGAGATATATACATACATATATATAAGCTGTTAACACATTTAGTAAAAGAAAGTTATAAACAAAATTAATAATCATGGTAAGTTGGTTAAAACCTTAGATGGCTGTTTAGGTGGGAAACTTGATATTTTAAATAAATATGGGGTAATATCTAGTCTTCAGCTTAGCAAATATTCGTAAAAATTTGAAGGTTTACGATTCCAGTCATTTGCTTACTACGTCACCAATATTGAGACAATTGAGAAAGTGGTAATTACGCACTACGTCATCAATAATGTATTTCACTCATAAAAATATTAAATTAATTTCAATCGTGTTTTGTTTTGGTAAAAATTTTATAAGGCTTGGACTTTCATTATAGTAGTATCTATGGAAGACCGGTGGGATTATTATTGATATGGACTTAAAGATTGATCGCAATTTAGCATATAATTTAGTTATTGCAGTTTAGTATTAATAGCAATACAATTTACATTGGTTTATATGTATCTTGTAGTTTTAGCAAAGTTAGTGTTTAATCCTACCTATATATTGATTCATTGAAATAATGTGGTTATTAAGCTTTTTTATTTTTATATTAATCTACGGAAATAAGTGAGGAGGGTCGTTTCCACTGCATTGACTGTTTCATTGTCTCTGGCTTACAGTGATGAAGCCAACACTTATACTAGCGTATGGAAACGTTCAAGATAACGAGCCGGATCTGACTTGCACAATGTCAGATTTTTCCGTAAAGTGATCAACTTGGTGCACTTTTCATCAGGTGTCAGAAGACTTGGCAACCATCGAGTAGAAACGTTTGTCATGTCAAGTTCGTTGAGCAGAATATTTTCAACTCTCTCACAGGATATGCTAATAACATTGGCTATTTGATTTATAGACAATCACTTGTCATCCATCAGCTTGTAGTGAATACAATCAATGTTTTCCTCGGTGGTAGCAATTGCAGGACGTCCAGTATTAGTGTCATGTTCAAGACATTCCCTTCCCCTCCCAACTTCAGCTGCCTACTTTCATTATCTCCTAATGTAGTTCAGCCCATTGCTTTCATTAGTGCTCGTTCTTTGTCTCTCACTATTATAAAAACGGTGGTACAATGAAGGTTTTGGGTATATTTCAGGACAAAGCTTTAGCTCTCAGAACAAACCCTTAACAAGTTGCTAGATACAACGTGAGGCGGCAGATGAGTTGTCTAGTCATTAAACAATTTAAAAAACTGTGTGAGTGGGTCGAAACTGGTAAAACTAAAAGACTTACATTGTTTATGGGGTTGGGTAATCGCGAGAACTGGAAAATTGTATTGCACTTATGTATAGAATTTTTTTTTATCTATGCGCCCTTTCAAAGCCTAGCCAGGGTCATGGGCTCGGTTTTCCCAGCTTCTATGGTGTATGTGCTTCCCCCCTCCCCAACTGGATAGGTCGCCAGTCCATCGCAGCTTTACTCAAGAAACAGGAGGAAAGAGAGAGAAATTTGGGGCGAAAGAATATAACAGGAATCGCCAACACCCCCTGCCGGAGCCTCGTGGAGCTTTAAGTGTTTTCGTTCAATAAACACACGCAACGCCCGGTATGGGAATCGAAACCGCGATTCTCTGACTGCGGGTCCGCTGCTCTAACCACTGAGCCATTGCGCCTCCATATATAGCATACTTGCCCGTAAAAGTAAGATCAGTATTGTGTGAAGGCACGAGTTGTTTTCATCGCATGGAACTATTAGTAGCTCATAAAAAGATATATTGCGGTTATTAGATAATATATATATATTAAAGACCGTTTACAGTATTCGTCTACATCATGAATTCTTTTGTGTCCGTAATAAAAAAAAGGAAAATGGAACTCACAAGATTCTTTATTCACTACGATCGTTGTAAAGTTCAATTTAAGCGTCCGTTTTTTTTTTTTTGTTCTCTTCTGATCGCATGTATACTTTTTGTGGTTTTATTTAACGGTCATTTATTATTGCTGTATCACATTTTATTGGATTCATTTATTTTCTTCTTAGCTTTGATTCCATGAATGCATTATTCTATTGCGTATATAAGAAGAATTCTTCACCATATCTTAGTTCCTCATGTAGAAGTACAATCGTCACTTAAGTGGCTAACGGTGCAAATCAAGCACCAGTATTGCTAGAAATAAGAGTCACAACAACTACTAGCCACGTGCAAAGCAGTTATCTAGTGATTGACAAGGGAGACAACCTGCCTACAGCAAGCGGGAATGTCGGATCATTCATGGTCTCGGATTAAATAAATCCCCTTTAGTAACGCTTACTCTGTTTCCTGGAGTTAAATTGAACTCGCCTTGTCAGTTTATAGAAAATGCCATAGGAATCAGTGACTGATTCGGTAAAATGTTCAAGTGAAAATTATAAATTATTAAGGTGGCTTGTCACAATTTAAAAACTAAAAGGCACAAACAAGTACTATTGTCCTTAAAGTGACTAAGGTTGCAAGCTGGCACCAGCGTTGCTAGAAATAAGAGTCAAAACAACACTTAGCCACGGGCAAAGCAGTATTCATCGTCTCCGAAAAGATGAAAGGCAAAGTTAACTCCGGCGGCATTTGAACTATGAACGTGAAGACTGGCGAAATACCTCTGCTTTACGCTCTGCGTACTAACGATTCTACCACCTCGCCGCATTATATATATTATAATCACAAATAGTAATGTTAATAATGCTACTAATATTCTTTTCTACTCTAGACACAAGGCCCGAAATTTTTGGGGAGGGGTCAGTCGATTCGATCGACCCAAGTACGCAAACTGGTACTTGATTTATCGATCCCGAAAGGATGAATGCCAAAGTCAACCAAGGCGGAATTTGAATTTAGAACGTAAAGACAGACGAAATACCGCTAAGCATTTCGCCCTGCGTGCTAACCTTTCCACCAGCTCACCGCCTTATTGTAATGCTACTAATATTACTTGCTACCTCTGCTCTCTCTAATACTACTAATTTGAATTGTTTAATATTCGTGTGGAAGAATGTTTGTTGGTATCATCGACTAGTTTTCATCTTATCTAAGATTCTGCAGTATTTCATATCGAACGGTATGTAGGCCAAGTTAAATACAAGAAATTACTTAGTTTGGGCTTCGTATCTACCGATTTGTAATCAAATATCAGTCTATCAAGTTGTGTAAATATACTAATATTAGCAACATAATTTTAGAAAAATATACATAACTCGGGGTTAAGAAACTCTCGAAAATGTTTCTAATTCCGTTTGAGACACAAGCATGGCTGTCTGGTTAAAGAAGATCACTTAGCAAATAAAAGGTTTCGGGTTCCGTCCCACTGTGCGTCACTTAGGTTAGACGTCTTCTACTGCAGTGTTCGGCCGCCCAATCACTTGTGGGTGAATTTGGTTATCGGAAACCTTTGTAAGCCTGTAAGATATATATGTGTGTTCCTGTGAGCGCGTATATGTGTGTGCGTACGTGCGTTTGAGTGTAGTCATAGTGTATTTATACATACGTAACTTACCGGTTCGTTGGCAAGACACCGATAGAATAAGTACCAGAGTGAAAATACAAGCAGTAGAGTCTATGTGTATAACTAAATATTTCGAGGGCTAACACCAGCACGGCCGCATTCTTTCAAGTAAAACAATTCGAAAAATATGTGAAATAAATGATTTCCTAATTATTTTTATTTCAATTCCGGATAAGAAGTTAATTATTGGTTCTGTAGTATTGCGAAGTGTAGTGCTCACTAGTGGTATCCATTTTAAGCTTCATTGTTTTTGAGTATTATGCGATTTAATTGTCTTAGTTATGCTAACGACAAGCTCCGAGATTTGGTCGATCCATATCTTCCACAGAGATTTTGACTTTTTTTGGAGAAACAATCTATACATCTGGGTACTAATTTTAGTGCAGAATTGGGTACTATTGCTAATTACTTTTGATATTTTCTGTTCGAATTATCAACAGCATTACATTTATTTGATGAAGTTGTCTGTAACAAACCACCTGAGATGAGATAGCTCATCACATTAAATGTGGAGGCGAGAACACTGTGACAACATCACGTTAATATATTGTGTTGAGTTTTCATTGTCTTATGTGTTAGCAGTGATAGAAAAGAAACGCTAACTTTTTTATTATATTTTCAGTTTCCTACAGCTATATCAGAGTGAAACTGAATCTATGTACATTTATCAGTCGCAGCGTATGGCAGATGGTAGTGACTAATGAAGATAGGAAAATGATGCTGAACAAAAATAAAAATGTTCAACTATATATATACTACATTGATAAAATATCAAATGCATTTAGACGGGGAATAAATATTTATTACAGCGTAGAAAAGTTGAGAAATACCAAATCGTATGTAATGAAGTTACTTCGATTAAAGATTTAGTTGTGCTTCAGATAGCAAAATATAATAGTCTTTTAGATCGAATCTATGAATGTAGGAGGCAAAGTTGAGATAGTTGAAATTATCAGCAGTAGAATAATGGAAATAATGACGCTGCGTTATGAGTAAGGGTTATATGTAAGTACCAATTTATTATGCAGATTGCTCCTGAATTTGTAGGTCAAGAATACAAATGGCTTCGTGGTGATTCTTTTCACATTCATTAGATATTGCATTTTCACGGTGTGTTTCTAAAGTAAATCATCTTACTGTATCCTATAATTGCCCAGTCTGCACTCTAAGTAGGGTTTTGCATAAGATCTACAAACTAATGAACTACTCTTGAAATATGCAACGTTCACCAAGATTTCAGGACACGTAATTGCACATAAGTTCATTACACTGTCTTATGATATGCATTATTTGGTATTACATGCATAATTCATATACACAATAACGCAAATAGGAATCCAAATTTTATCGATAACAACAGCAATACTAATTATATTTTCTCATTGCTATTTGGGTAACATATACACATAACTTTACTGAAGAGAAATCTAAAATGTGAACAGCAAATACAAAATATATTGAGTGACAATATAAATTACGCTAGAGTGTATACAGTCACAAACACCAACCATAATAACCTTGCCGACACAATTACACACACACACACACACGCACACACACACACACACACATATATATATATATATATATATATATATATATATATATATATATATATATATATATATATGCGCAGGAGTGGCTGTGTGGTAAGTAGCTTGCTTACCAACCACATGGTTCCGGGTTCAATCCCACTGCGTGGCACCTTGGGAAAGTGTCTTCTACTATAGCCTCGGGTCGATGTAATCGACTTAATCCCTTTGCCTGTCCGTGTGTGTCCCCCTCCATATTTAGCCCCTTGTGAGCAATAAAGAAACAAGAAATGTTAGCACGCCGGGCGAAATGCTTAGCGGTATTTCGTCTGTCTTTAGGTTTGAGTTCAAATTCCGCCGAGGTCTACTTTGCCTTTCATCTTTTCGGGGTCGATAGATTAAGTACCAGTTCTGTACTGGGTCGATCTATCGACTGGCCCCCCTCCCCCAAAATTTCGGGTCATGTGCTTTGAGTAGAAAAGAATACTCCTCACATATTATTCAACAGAGGTAGGAATTCTTTCATTTCGATTCCTGGTTTAGATGTGGCTTGAATTTTATGAGCATTTTCCTTCTATCTGGTATAGAATAGCTCTGTCTTCATCCTAGCCATCTGCATCGTATTACTTATATTTTTTGAAGGCGTATCCTGTGCAATCGACATTACGGAGGTGCCAAACCAGTCCAATACAAACGTGCAATGCTTCACATGATTATACATACAATTCGAACCATTGATACAAAAATATATAAGGACAGCTGTTATTGGCACTCCGTCGCTTACGACGTCGAGGGTTCCAGTTGAACCGATCAACGGAACAGCCTGCTCGTGAAATTAACGTGCAAGTGGCTGAGTACTCCACAGACACGTGTACCCGTAACGTAGTTCTCGGGGATATTCAGCGTAACACAGTGTGACAAGGCTGACCCTTTGAATTACAGGCACAACAGAAACAGGAAGTAAGAGTGAGAGAAAGTTGTGGTGAGAGAGTACAGCAGGGTTCGCCACCATCCTCTGCCGGAGTCTCGTCGAGCTTTAAGGTCTGGGAATCGAAACCGCGATCCTATGACCGCGAGTCCGCTGCCCTAACCACTGGACCATTGCGCGTCCACACAAGGACAGCTGTATAAAGAAGAGTAATAGAGTGAAGATCTGCCTCATCGCAGGCTGTAATTGTTTTCCCTAGAGAAGAAATATTTAGAAAGTGGAGATAAGATACAACAATTTGGCACTTGCAAGTATTTCCATCTGGGTTAAAGTGATTTGACCTTATATTTTGAACTCTGGCCAACTTTGGTCGAGAAAATTATAAGATGAATATCTGTGACTAGTTTAGTTTTCTGAATATTTTACCAGATGTACAAGCATTGAAAGTTTCTGTTGTAATTAACTGTATTCAAAAGCCTACAATGACCTGGACTACGTTTATTCAAATGTTTTTCCTTTATTTCGAATGCATAAGACAGATATGTAAAAAGATGTAAGGGTATACACAACGAAAAGTCAAATATGATTACATTCGCAAGCGCGCGTGCGCATACACATTCACTCTCACATACGTAAATGTACACATACGTATATATATATATATATATATATATATATATATATATCATAAGGTTTTTAAACTTTTAAATTTTCATATTCAAAAGAGACAGAGACGGTTGCTACATCCTCTGGGAAAAAAATTATTATATATATATATATATATATATATATATATATATATATATATATATATATATATATATATACATATATATACAACCACATATGAATATATAGATAGACAGACAGATGGACGGACAGACAGACAGATAGGCAGGTAGGTAGATAGATAGATAGATAGATAGATAGATAGATAGAAGGAGCACGGGGAAGTACGACACAAGTACGACACCCAACCAAGTTTGGGCTCAGTTATAAATATGAATTTTTACAAGGAAAAAAATATTGAGAGCAACTCCGATGATTCAGTTGGCTCACCGCTACCTGAGTGCGATGGCAAGTAAGCTTAAAATTCGAAGTCACTATCAGTCTTTTCTTTGTAATGGATCATAATATGCATTCTCCTAAATAAGTATTGGGTAATCATTCATATTAATATTAAATTGTTTTACATATATTTTGACATAAAACAAATATTAACACGTACATATAGGAGTACACACAGACAGACACACAGACAGGTAGGTAGGTAGGTAAATAGATAGATTGATAAATAAATTCTTTTCTCTCTATTTCTGTATATTTCGTATAGAAACTGTTTTTGAACGTTCAGAACTTAATTCAGAAAGTCTAATTTTAGCCGCGAGTTATTGGAGGAGCGGAATATTAAATATTTCATAACGAAACAAAATTATTTAAAAATATTCTCACCACAAACGCATAAATAAATACACTCTTTAAGTTTTAACTGACATCGTAAAGTTATAGACTATATTGCTTAATAAACTTTTTTCGTAGAGGTCAGCGAAAATATATTCGTTGCCGCCGTCGATGTTGTTAGTGTTGTTTATGACATGTTAATACGGTTTTAAGGCGATTTGAACAGCATAACTGAATCCTTCCCAATCTTTAAGAATATTTCGCCTTAGGATCTCTGATGACCTTTCATGACCAGTATACATTTATCAGCCAACGAAAGATCTTCTACGCAGCAGTCGCCGCTTCCCTGCAAGGAAGAGTAGCTTAATCTCTCTCAATATACATTTACTACCATAGGAAATAAAACAGTACACTGAATAACGTGATACTTTATAACATGACTTGGCATGTAGCAGGGTGACGATGCGGTCCCAAGGCTACTGTTCAGAGAAGATATTTTGGCCTATGTATTTTTCTATTACTCTACAAGGCAGAAACATGATAATTCAAAATCTTATCTGACAAAAATCTTTTAGCCAATTGTCACCTATCATAGCTCCTAGACCTCTTACCTACCTGGTTCTACACCACTCCGACTTCATGCCTCTTTTTCTAATCCTTTTCACTAATTTTTTTAAATCCTTGTATTAAAGACATCATCGAAAACTTTCTCATCATTGCAAACTTTATCTGAAACGTAATTCCTTCTCACGTATACCTGCAGGCATTATTTTACTGGAGTTCACGTTGAATATCTGCTGCATGGAATTAGACAGCCTGGGAAATCTCTGGAACTGCTACTAGGCATATCTCCATTCATTAGATTAGATGATAAAATAACTTTGATATAATATGC
Organism: Octopus bimaculoides; assembly: GCF_046866305.1. Lineage (NCBI taxonomy): Eukaryota > Metazoa > Mollusca > Cephalopoda > Octopoda > Octopodidae > Octopus > Octopus bimaculoides. The sequence continues at coordinate 27,614,780 of NC_142932.1, read as the reverse complement.
TGGGGTGTTTGCAGATACCAATAAATCTTTCTGCTTTGTGTATGACCGCGAATAAGGGAATATATTGAGTATACTCTTCCCATTGTTATATATTTCTTTATTGCACACAGGGGATAAAGATAGAGGTGGGAGACAAACAATGACAGACAAAGGGATTAAGTCGATTACATCGAGTCCAGTGCGTAACTGGTACTTATTTAATCATCCTCGAAAGGATGAAAGGGAAAGGAGACCGCGGCAGAATTTGAACTCAGGACGTAACGATAGACGAAACACCGCGAAGCACTTCACCCGGCGTGCTAACGATTCTTTTCTACTCTAGGCACAAAGCCTGCAATTTTGGGGGAATAGGTCAGTCGATTAGGTCGACCCCAGTACGAAACTGGTACTTAATTTATCGACCCCGAAAGGATGAAAGGCAAAGTCGACCTCGGCGGAATTTGAACTCAGAACATAGAGACAAACGAAAGACCGCTAAGCATTTCGCCCGGCGTGTTAACGTTTCTGCCAGCTCGCCGCCCCTTTCTCATTGGTATTTAATTAAAATAATAGGACTGGACGCATTCCAGATGTAATTGCTTTTGAAGTTGAAAACTAATATAGCGGCAATGTATGCGATGTTTAGGGTTTAAATGGGATATATATTGTGAAGTGCCTACACTATGAATAATCGGTACTTCTATTTACTTAACAATAACCAAACGCTATTCCCATATATTATTTACAATCGGGTTGATATGATATTATTCAGAAATGGAATAAAAAAAGAATTCGATGCGTGAACCAATGCACACGAGGAGAAAGTATGAAAGTGTTAACTGAATGAAATAAGGAAAAAAACAATTTAAAAAGATTGTGCCTCAAAAGGTGAAACCGTAACAAGATTCGTACACCATTTTAACTTGCTATTTTGGAGTGTGATGAAAGCTGACAATAATTCTTCATAATAATAAAAGAAGTTTAAAACTAAAAAGCAGCCATTAAAGATATTTTTTAATTATGTTAGTTAATTGTTTTAGATGATTAGTTCTGATTAATATCAGCCGACTAAATTAGTAACTGTCTTTTATGATTTATTATTAAGACACTTCGTTTTTTCCAATTATAACATTCACACAAATATTCATGGTTTTGGATAAATTAATCAACAATTGTTTTGGTATTTAAACATTTTTTTTCTCTTGCAAACTATATGAGGGCAATCACATAAATGAGTCAGTGCATATACATATATATATATATATATATACATACATATATACATACATACATAACACATACACACACACACACACACACACACACACACACACACACACACACACACACACACACACACATATTTATAGAGAGAGAGAATGATCCAGATAAAAAGATTAAATCTTAGGTTTTTATGTACAAAATATATATATACATGTTTACATGTAAAAAGAGAAGGCAGGCTCAAAATGTGTGTGTGCGTGCGTGTCTCTGGGTGTGTGTATATATATATATATATATATATATATATATATATATATATATATATATATATATATATATAAGCTCCCCGAAGCTCCGGCAGGGGATGGTGGTGAACCCTGCTGTACTCTTTCACCACAGCTTTATCTCACTCTTTCTTCCTGTTTCTGTTGTACCTTTATTTCAACGAGCTAGCCTTGTCACACTCTGTGTCACGCTGAATCTTCCCGAGAATTACGTTAAGGGTACACGTGTCTGTGGAGTACTCAGCCACTTACACGTTAATATCAGAAGCAGGCTGTTCCGATGATCAGATCAACTGGAACTCTCGTCGTAACCGACGGAGTGCCATGACATATCGCACAGCCGCTCCTGCGCCTACACGTATCTTTAGATCAGCTCAAAGTCACAGATTTTCCAACGTTACCAGATAAACTTTTCATTAAAGTACTCGCTAGAAACGTATATAATTGTGTGAGTAATACTTTAAGAAAAGCCTACCCTCGATACATGGAGACAGCCAAGTGGAACGAAGATTTGTTTCACAGATTTTTCTCATTTATTTGCATGCACATTATTTTCCGTTTCAAAATGGCCGCCAACTGTTAACGAAGAAAAACAACGAAAAACCATTTTCTCTTTTTTTATAGAACCTGAATAATCTACGCATATAAATAACATCTTGATCCTTCTTTTACCTAAAGCTAGGCTTTCAAATTTTTCAATTCATTTCAGTTGTACGTATTCATTTTATGAATAACATATATATTGTTAAATTAATGCATACCCGTCAAATTCACAAATATGTATATTCAGCTATTCACTACGATGATAGATAAATTTATTACTATTTTATATAAAAGTTTACTCTTTTATATTCTGGGGTAGGAAAGGAAGTGCGTCTTTCGTAAGGAGCAGCTAACAAAGTATGAAACGTTTCGTTAAGAGATTCAGCCTTGAATTGCCACACATGAAAAGCATAGAGACAATGTGGTTGAAATATTATTTCATTTTCTGGTATGTTTCATTTAAATTTATTTCACTACTCGGTCTTTCCAATTTCTATTCGACCCTATCACGTTCCCTATTTCCCCAACTCACTTCTTCCTTCCTTCAAACACGCCCGAAACCTACGTGTTCTACAGGTCCATAGTTCTCATTCCCGTTCGTCACTCTCATGCATCCTGGATCCTTCGCTTGCTCCAGAACCCGGTGCCACACCTGTCCGTTTATCACTAACACAACCTCCCTCAGTGGAACTAACCGACACACTTTTCACATCTGCGACACCTTCTCCTGTATCCCTTTTAGCATCATCTATGACACTGTTTGTCAACCATTTTTTACCCATGGATTACTTTGATTCCGATTTTACTCGGATGGATCCCAATATCCATTCCCTGTTTAAACGATCCTATTATATATATTTTTTTTATAATCAATCATCAGGAATTGTATTGAAATAATGTTATAATATTTTGTGTATTGCAGAAGTATGATTAATTTATTGCAGTTAAATGTTAACAACAAAATCTTACATGGACCCTCCCCGCGCAATGGTCCTATGGCCCTCCAATGACAATATGGATCCCGGTTGAGAACCACTGGTCTATAGCCTCTAATGTACCCTTCATTATATGATCTATGGTCTCATTATATGTTGCACAATCTAGCCACCATCTAGACGACAGACTTTCAGAGCATTGACTTGACATCCGCCTCCAAAAAGTACCGCCGTCACCCGTCGCTTTTGCTTGGCCAACCACTCCACCAAACATTTCACTGTCATCGTTCTGGCTTTACACCTTGGAACCACCTCCAGCAGACTTCGTCAGTAACGTTGCTGCATTTTCACAATACGTTCTCATACACCGTTTCAACACAGCTCCCTCCTCCTTCTTGTAACAGCTTTCAACTTCCTTTTCCAATCTCATTCTCCTGTCCTTTTCTTTTCTCTCTCTATTTCTCTCTTACACACTACCACATGGACAACAGATATATCTACTGCACTCAAACACGCGCCCGCGTGTAGACACGAACCCATACACACTCCCACGCGCGCACACAAACACATAAACACACACAGTGTCACGCAGACTAACATACACATCAATTAGTCTCTCGACTACACGTCCTGCTACTGCTATATATCCTACTGCCACTGACCTCTTAGATGTATAAGCACAAACGCACGCACTCATATTCTATCTTCTGAATCAAAACTCCCAAATATACGAACACGTTAAACTGAATCTTCCTGAGAATGACACTCAGCGTACGCCTGTCCGTAGACTGCTCAATCACGTGTACGTTAATTTCACCAGAAGGCTCTTCCGTTGACCGGACCAACTGGAATACTCGTCGTCATAACTGATGGAAAACCAGAAATTAGTAAAACAGATGTCTTACTTCTATTCATGAAAACAAAGGATTTAGTTGTCCAAAAATTTATTGAGAAACTTTATGGCCCAGAGTAATTTGCATAATTAAAATCAAAATGAACGGAGGAAAATAATTGAAAGAAGTCAGGAGATTGAATTTGAATTAGAAAAACAAATAATGTCACAATACCATGCAAGAAAAATTTACTTTATTCAAATGCGTAATTTCAACTCAGAATAACAGTCGGAACAAATATTATACTGAATCACCGGGTTCGACTATGGGAAAATTCAGCTAATTTTCAATCTGGATTCATATTTAATTAATCATTCCCGAAAGAATGCCAGACATAATTTATCAGGCTAGTATTTGAAGCATGAACAGCTCCAATTCAATGTTTATTATAACAATAACAATTAGAAATCATGATGACATCGAAATATTTACAATATTAAACATATGTAGAGTATAATTGGATGTATACATAAAGGCTTAAATAGTATATATATCATATATGATTCCAAAGTTTTACATGTTCCGCTCTAAATCATTATTCGTATTCTCCAATATATTTCTCATATTTTCTCATATTTTTCTATCTATCTATCTATCTATCTATCTATCTATCTATCTATCTATCTATCTATTTATCTATCTATCTATCTACACAGACATATGCATATATATACATACATGCATACATACATACATACATATATATATATATATATATATATATATATATATATATAAACTGAAAGGAAGACAACATATTGTTGTCTATCTCCTTAACTTCTTGGAGGTTTTAGGTAAAATTATACTAATGTGTCCATCTGTTTTAATTTAATTAAATTTTATGTCTTTGTGCATCTGAAGATTGCTCCGCATCTAAATTAATGTAATGATGGGATTGTTCAATTAAATGGAGTTGCGTGAAACGATAGTACTGCATTACTTCTGGATATCCTTGTCGCTTATATATATATATATATATATATATATATATATATATATATATAGATAGATAGATAGATAGATAGATAGATAGATAGATAGTAGGGAATTAGTAATAATGGCATACCTCTATCACGTGACGAGTGGAATGAGAGGTCATTATAAGTAAGGTGACGTCAGCCAGTATTGAAAGAGTATGAGTAAACTTGTTGATATAGTAATTATACTATGACTTTACTTTTCTTGCAAACATCAGCTCCACTAGTGAGTAGCCTGTTGGTGTATTCAGATTTGATGTTACACGGTACACTATTAAACATTGTTGTAGAGCTACCTCAATCCTGCTTTCCTTATTTGCTTTTCTTAGAGCTCTTTTTGAATGTATCAACGCAGTCATATGTTCTACCGCTAATATTTCACAATTTTTTTTTATTCACCAGAAACAAATTCCGTTCCATTGACATCAGTTACTTGTTCTAAGTATTTCATTTGTTTTTTCTTTTCAGCAAGAATTTGCACTTGCTTCACACCGAAGGGAAACATCTTAAATTTAATACAAGCTACGCTATGTATTAATTTTTTTTAAGAAATGTGAGCATGTGCAACTGAAAAATCGTGGAGCTGATGTTTGTAAGAAAAGTAAAGTCAGCTTTTGACAAATTGTTACCTGGTGAGAAAAGAAAAAAAGTATCAGGGTAGACACTGCAGAATTTTTAAAAGCTGGTGATAAGGTGTATAAGAGGACATACGAAAATGGAAAGCAGAACTGAGAAGAGGGCGAAATTACTAAATACATAGTTAAACACTGTATCGGGTAAAAAGTAGAAAAGGCATACAAATTCGTGGAAAGCGAACCAAAGAAGCTGGAGTAACATATGGAATGGTTGTAGGATACGTTTCAAGTACCAACGCCACTGCAGGTGATTGAACCCAGGCGTACAAGTGAAAGGAAAAGGAAACATACAGAGTTCCTGAAAATAGATGCCAAGAGAAAAAATATTAAATTGTTCGAAAAAATAAAATCAAAGATGATTGAATGAAAATATTATTGCTAAATAAAATGAATCTTCCTAAGAAAAGCTTTAAAGGGGAGATGTTGTAGGCAATTAGTAATAATAGTACACACCTCTCACGTGACGAGTGGAATGAGCCTGTCACTATAAGATGACGTAGGCCAGTATCGAAAGGGTACATCGAACTGTGTTGAAAGTTGTGCATGTACTGATATAATAATTATACTGTGATACTGATTGGACTGTATAACGATCCAACCCTTGGGGGATAACACTGTTATATTCCGAAGTCGTCGATAGTAACATCCTATCGACGACTTCGGAATATAAGAATATCTATCAGAGCGACAACTGTCGTACAAAGACAGATGCAACAGTGGCAAAAGACCGCTTTATAACACTATATATATGTATGTATGCGTATATACACACGCACACACATACATATACATATATAAGGAGGCGAAGTTGTTTTTAGCATATACATACACACACGCGTGCGTTGCATCTCATGACATTTTTATATATGCGCAGTTATATCCACTTGTATTCGTGCGTCCATATATATAATATTAATATTATATAAGCGGGTACACACATATATATATATATATATATATATATATATATATATATATATATATATATATATATATATATATATATATATAATTACTTTTACTCTATCAAAATATACGTCTAACTATTGATTATACTTGATGGAATTATCTATCATTCATTTCTATCCTTTTGTCGATCATTCAATCGATTCGATTTCATTTTCTAGCTTTAATTTTCTGACTCTTCATTTCTTATCTTTTACCTTTTTTTTGTTTCTTTGTCTTTTCGTCTTGACTGTCAATTTCCTTCAAATCTACTTAATATTCTAAAGTAAAATTTCTAGATTATTGCAGATTTTACTCGTAAACAGGTTCCTAGGACATGACTTCAATAGGGCTTCCGCATTCATATTGACAGCATTTGAAAAGCTTTAGCATGGCGGTATGTTAACCTATTTTCTTGAGTGAAACTAAAAAGCAGATGAATTATTATTCTTCAGTAGAAATGTCGCGAGCGAAGGAAAATTATTGGTAATGGAAGTAAAAAAAGAGAAAACAGGAAATCACTCGCACGTCAAACACATCTTTTACTTACGTAAGCATCTCTCGTCTGCTTGACTGTCTGGAGTTTCTGTTATCGTTAATATAATTTCTTTTATTGTATCCTAGTTGTCATTGTTGCTGTGATGTTGTTGTTTTTTGTTGCTGTTGGTTAGACCCAGTCAATACTGGTTGCATAGTTCTATGCATAGATACATTCTGTGATCATCTCAAACCTTTATTTTCTATCCAATGTGATCTTTATGTTGCTGGTCTTTCTAGCACATTAAGTAACCAGGTAGAGCTGTTTTCCTCCTGATTCTCATGGTTGTTAATCTAATATGAAACCCTGAGGGTTCCTTGGAATTCATATGTAATCCCAATACCTTGATCTAAACGACTGTGGCCACCGATTTGTCATTTATAACATACTCCCATGATGTGATGCATCTCAGCAAAATTATGTCAACCGGGTTACTTATGTTAAATATAAGTTTCCTGTCCAACTGTCGCAATAATATCTCTGAGATGGAATCGTGAATTAAATCTCAGGCTTCTTCCTTTTAGCTCGATCGTTTAAATATATTTATGATAAATTCAAATTGCGATAAACGTAAACAAACAAACGAAGTTTGCTTTTAGAAGCGTTGAGATGTCTTAGAAAGTTAAAGAAGTGATTTTAAATTTTCAATCGCAGGATAATGCTAATAATATAGCCTGAACTGGATAAACTACCCTTATTTTGCAGAAAATATTTATTTCATATATCTGGCCATTGTGAACTCTCGTCCTATTACGGGGAGATTTTAAATACAGTTTCAAATGTAATACTGATGTCTCTGATCGGAGATATTTTAATAGTACGGCTTTATACTGTAGTAAATAATGTTTCTTTTATAAGTGTGATGAGAAGAATTTTGGAAAAGAATAGGGATGTACTTTTCCAGTGATTTTAACATTGTAAGTGGAATTAGATATTTCAAATCAGGAACTGAATTAAACCTCACGGAATTGAATTGTCGAAGTTTCCTTTATGCTTTGCACCGCCTTTATTCCTCTAACGATGTAAATAAGGAGTCAAACTTCCTTCTTATTCGAGGAGCGATATATTACCCATGCAGCTATTTGCTAATATTTCAATATCTTCAATAATTACTGCCATTCGATATAGCAATATTTTCAAATTAGGAAACTACACAGTTCATTAAAATGTTTTAAGCGAATAAAGTTTTATCTAACACTACACACTGTACAAAGCTGTCAGCACCACACTCGAGGCAATTTTAAAAGTAGCAGAGAGTTGGTATTCAAATTGTATGTTTCGCGTAATTAAATATTATCATGTTGCTTTCCTATAATCACAAATACATCTTCAGGCCGTCGTTTTATTTTATTACATTTATTTTTGTAAGTGTTTCGTTTTAAAACATTCACCATTTAAGCTTGCATAGAAAAATGTATGATATTTTTAGCAAATACGATGACCAAAATGAATTAGGAAATGGAAGAACAATATTTTTTTCGCAATCATTTTGGTAACCATGTTGATAAACTAACCCAGACATTTATTGGTTTGGTTTCAAATAAACATTCTATCTCCTTTACCTTATTTCACCATGCGACAACTATAACATTACCATAAGTGTATTTAAAATTATATTTCCCAGGCAACCCCTTTTTCACCACTATTGTCTAGATGCCAATTTCATACAACAAACAGGTAACAATTTTTCGAACAAAGACCGCAAACCGATTTCGTTTTTCAGTTGATGCCAATTCACTTTTAAAGATAACATATTTGTGGAAAGATAATAATGTCACAAGTTCACATGCTACTGTAAAGTTTACCTTTGTGCCTGAGGAAGAAATCAATAAAGAGAATGTGCGTGTGTATGTGTTTAATAATAATTGCATATTTAACTGCGTATGATAACCTGATTGTTGGTCGGATACGTAATTATTCAATGGAGGTTACGTTTACCGCTGTAAGCAGTTTAATTAATGCATAAACGATAAATTAGCTTTAAGCGCTTTGTTTTAATCCTAAAATTTGTATGCCTTGGTGAGAATAGGAATCACCTTGGGTAATTTTCTGCAAATGCAATTTATGGAAAGAAGGATTTTACCTTTTATGCAACTCCGTAATGTCTTCTAGGACTCAGTTAAAGAAAAGAGAGTGGGTTATTTTATAGTGTAGAAATGGATAACGAAATGTAAGGTTCCACTTCTGAACAACTTTAATGATCGCAGGTTGTTAAAAGTAAATGTGTACTCGTGGGTCTCATAATTAAGTCTGTTATTTAATGCACAATTAATTTGAATAATTATTCATTTTAAAGTTTATATATTAGAAATATAGTATTTCAATATTTACTTGCATATAATGCAATTTGGGAGTTAGTAGACGTAATGAAATATCAACTAATATAGAGTAACACACTTCCTTATTAAGACCAACTTAGATAATTAAAGTCGAAGCTCCATGTAACTTATAAATAGATGAGACCTATTTAAGTACACATTTTATTAATTAAATTTGATTATAATTATCCATGAAACGATATGAGCTTCGTTAATCCCGTTCTAATCATTCTTGAGAACTTTGCAATCATTTATGAGTGGTCATGGTGTCGCTGACTAAGAATGCAAGCAATTACAAGACGTCCATAATACTTTAAAGTTCCTGAAATGCCGTTAATTATTTTTTTCAAGTGATTCCTATTCTCGATATTAATAATGAACAATTACATACATTATAACTATAACATTCGAGTCATCTTAGATATTAAGTAACTGAATAGACGATCACGTGGCAGTTCTTTATATCCATTTGTTTTCGGTTTTAATTTTGTCTTTATGAAGACAAAGAGATAAACATAGAATATGTGTCACTTGACTTTTCCATTGCCAAGAAAAATAAATAAGAATGACAGTTTTATTCGTATTCCATGCGCATTTTTTTTTTTGAAGTTTGAAGTAAATACAATGTTAATATGACATTTCCAAAGACATCAAGAATGTTATTGAAGCGAAATTCCTACAATCGAAACTTAAAGCATAAAAGTAGAATCATTTCAGTGGAAAGCATAATTCACTCGCTGGAAAATTTGAAGTGGATCTTCTGGCACCACCCCACTAAAAGAGGAGGAAATATGTGGGAGTGCAACGATATTTAATCTGTTCAACAGAGGATCGAATTACCTCATAAAAATCTCAGCAACGGACCTCCTGAACGTTTTCTATCTTTTCAAATACTTTATATTGTCTACACATAAGAATTTATTACATAGTTAACAGGCCATATATTTTACAGAATTTAAATGAGATACATGATCTCTCAAAGGAGTGACGAACATGAAATGGAACTGATACACGCTGAAATTGTACCTCACTAACAGATTCCAGTCACTTTATTTTGTGTGAACCGTTGCTTCGAAGTAAATAGTCAAACGATACATACTTATATTTTCTGATCGACAATGAGTGAGCGATAAGTTCTATCCAGCAATGGGGAGAAAACAAAAAGAATAACCTGGGAAATCTACTGACAATTTGTTTCTATTCTTCAACAGTAGAAAATATTTCATTTTTTGCAAATTATATTCAATCAGTTAATGTTACAAATTCTGAGTTTCTGATATTGTTCTACATGCGTGAAGAAAAATAATGCCAATCTTAGTGCATTCATCTAAACATGTCTCAGCAACCAAATGTATGAGTCACCCCACGATCGATCAACACGATAAGATAGCAACCGCAACTTAATTAAATCGCACGTTGTTATTTAAAGATAGAAAAGTCATATTAGATAACATAAAATTAGATACCTAAAAATACGAGGGAATTAAAGCTGAAACGTCATTGATAACATAAATATATAAATATGCGAATATTTGCGTATATCTGCATGTGTGTATATATATTTGTGGGGTGTGAAAATATATATATGTGTGTGTGTGTGTGTGTGTGTGTGTGTGTGTGTGTGTGTGTGTGTGTGTGTGTGTGTGTGTGTGTGTGTGTGTGTGTAGGTATGTATGTATGTATATATAAAATCCTTTGCCTCTCTGTCTATTCCCAATGCATTCTCAAACGGCCAAACCGAATCAAATCAAATTTTACATGGTAATACTATCAGATACTGTGAGTGACAACATGTAATGATTTTTGTCATTTGAATTAAAACAATATTGGCACTGGTTCGGTTTTACATGTCAAAAGTCATAGAATAAAAGTGAAGGAATAACATCAATATTGTAATGATATATTTTGTTCACTTTTATAGGTTTACTTTTAATTCCACCCACCACCACCACCACGACATCACGTTTTGTATATGACTGTGTATATTTCTGTGAATGTATGTATGTGAGTGTATGAGTGTGTATATATTTCACAGTGTGTGCGTCTTTCCGCGTTAGGTACCTTATTAAACATACTATATCTATGTGAGGGCTGGTCAGTGTCAATATGAAATTCTATTTTGATTTCGATTATTATCATTTCGATTAAAACAATATTACATTTTGTATAATTTTTCTATTGCCAACTGGACATTTTATACCACGACGACATCGCATTTTGTATATGACTGCGTATCTATCTGTCAGTGTATGTGTGTAAGTGTATGAGTGTGTGTGTGTGTTTGTGTGCCTTTCTGCGTTAGGTACCTTATTAAACATACACACATCTACACATACATATACATATATAACGACTGACGTGCGTGAATGTGTGTCTGTGTGGTTACCTTCGTATATGTATGTGGGTTATGTGGGTGTATGTCAGGAACATTTTATACCACGACTACTACGACGACGCCACATTTTGTGTATGAGTGTATATCTGTCTGTTAGTGTATGAGTGTGTATGTGTCTGTGAGTGTGTGTGTTTCTGCGTTACGTACGTTATTAAACGTACACACATCTACACATACCTATACATATGTGACGAATGACATGCCTGGATGTATGCATGTGAGTGCTAGAGGTGAAACTCTTGAAAAAAAGTCAATGAGGTAGCAAGATTCAAGGTATATTTAAAAATCCACATTTACTGTTCCATTACTAGTTAATAATTATCGCAACAGTTGCACAATTGCAAGGTATTTACAGTTACATAGTTATCCTTACATTAAGAAATTTATTCTGTATATATATAATTCTTTGTCTTTCTGTAGTAATTATTGTGTAATTTACCGTTAAATAAGCAGTTCTATACATGTACTATTTCGTTCATTTCCTTATATTTCATTAATTAACACTGCATAAAATAATACAGACATACTATATACATACCACGCGGTAAGCCAGTATGCCTTGTTTTTTCAAGTAATTCATTACTACATATTCTTATTGGACTGCATAGGCTCAGTTTATGTTTCTTATGCTACAGCCACACCAGCATTCCAATGACAACCCTTCGCCTTCTGCAACATTTCAACAGTTCACCTCTCCGTTGCCGTCTCCTATTGCAGCCCATTTTCGGAATGTACTCATTTCCGTACAGTATCTCCATCACACCTCCATTCATTTGTCTGTCAACCATACGATGGGTCGTGTTTGACGCAGCGCTGATCACCTCAAAGGCGGGTATATCCACTGGCAACGTTTCAATAGGTTTTAAAATCACATACCACACTCCCAATTTTCCATAAATGTTGGGGTCTGGAATCCTAACAATATATATATATATATATATATATATATATATATATACAAACTATACCATTTTAGGGATCGTGAAAAAAAACATGCGGAGAGTCGATCGATAGGGACCGTATATCACACTCAATGTAAAATAGATAGATAGATAGATAGACCCATGCATCTTCTCCACCCAGTATTCCAGGAAGGATTGTGGAATTAGAATCCTTGGGTGCTTCTACTATTAGTTCTTATCAGAAACAACGTGACTAGTTGAGACTAAGGATACTATCCAGCCAGTTCATCCTTGATCAACCCGTAGGTCTCCTGCCGGTCGGGGTGCATTGAAGAATCTTTCTCAGAATCTCACTCAGAGCAAAAATATATCGGATCAGATAGTGCAAAGCATTTTATCCGACACTTTCACCACTCTCCCTTTATATATATATATATATATATATATATATATATATATATATATATATATATATATATCTGTGTGAGAATCGATGTATCTCTGTATCTGTGATAGTGATTTTGTGTGTGTGTGTGTCTACAGATATGTACCTGGGTGTGCATACGTATCCACGGCACAAAATAATTAATCAGTAACATGCTCTAATCAGATGTGATTCTTTTGAACCGACCTTACGTCATTCAGGAACGTATGCTTACAGTACTGCAATTCACGTTGAGCCGTGATTGCATGTCTACTCGGCTATAAATTCTTACAAAACCTTATGAACATGCAAAATAAATATAAATAAAATGGAATAAATATCATAACGGGTAATAAATTTATGGAAATATTAATTGATTTAATAGATTGCTCTTTTATGAATTTTAAGCGTGTGTGGTTATGCTCAGCTTCATACATTTTCTAAATGTATATTTCCATATCTTTACCTATGTGAATGTAATGAAGTCATTAATTTAATGTGCACATAAAAAAATTATATTGCTTCATTGCACAGCAAAACAAAATACTAGAGATATAGATAATAATATACTGGAGTCTTCCTTACAAAGTATTGTAACATTTTTGTCCTAGCAATTTACAACCGTAATATAACTGATCATGAAGTTTGCTTCGAAAAGACTTACTAAACAATTGTGTTATTGCAAATAATAAATAAAGAATGATACAATACACAAGAATATATGAAGATAAAAGATAAATATAAAAAGAAGTAAAACAATTAAAATCAAAAGAAAAAAAAGAAACAAAACTCAAACCAAACAAGACATAGGAAAGAAAACTATTTATCTTCGGTCTATGAAACTAGTAAACGCTACATTAATCACATGTCTGTAGTTTGCTTAAAGTGGAAGTCTGTGGGAAGTGAAAGACAGCAAACTTATCGCTGTATGGTTATATTTGATTGCAAACAAAATTGTTGACCGGAATTTAAAACAGATGTCCATCATACCTATAAGAAGAAGCACAGAAGAATGTGCAGCAGCGTGAAAATAAAAACCGATGCGTATGTACGCTACATGAGCCGTAACCCTTTCGTTAAACTCTAACCGGTATACTGACTACGCTCGTACTTGGTAAAATTATGTAGCTGTATGGTCCAGTATGCGTATGTATGTATGTATATATATATATATATGTGCGTGGCTGTGTGTGTGTGTGCGTGCGTATGTGTGTATATATATACATATATATATATATATATATATATATATATATATATATACATCTATATATATATATATATATATATATATATATATATATATATATATATATATATATATATATATATATATATGTATATATGTTTCTTTATAAAGATTTATATTTATATATATATATATCAATATATTTATATATACACATACATATATATATGTATATGTATGTATATATCTATGTATCTACGTATGTATGCACGAGTGTGCGCATATATGTATGTATACTTCGTCGGTTTTTGGTCGATGTTGCAAAATGTGGTTTTACGTCAATGCAACCCAATAACCTAAGAATATGACCAGATAGCAAAATGACATAGTAACAGAACGGAAAACATGATTTGAAGCCGTGTTGGTATTGTAAAGTTCCAATACTTATGCGTATACAGCATATTAAAGAGGGACAGACAGACACACACACATTCATTGCATTACATGTCTGTGTATGTGTATCTATGTGCGTATATACAGATAGATAGATAGATAAAGAATGATTAAAGATAGACAATTGCCGCCATTCATATTTCCACAGAATATGACGCGTGTGCCAACTATACGTGGGATTATACATGAGTTGAAAATCATTATTAGATAAAGGCTTTTAAGAGTGTCGAGAGCAGAATCATTGGTTGTGCTTTGATAATAATTGGTAATAGCTAAAGTGACGAGGTGGCAGAATCGTTAGCATGCCGGAGAAAATGGTTAGCAGCACTTCGTCCGTCTTTACGTGCTGGGTTCAAGTGCTGTCGGAGTCGACTTTGTCTCTGTTCCTTTCGGGGTTGACAAGATAGGTATCAGTGGAACGCTGGCTCGATTTAATCGACTTAGCCCCTCTTCTGAAATTACTGCCCTCGTGCAAAAAATTTCAACCGATATTTGGGCTACAGGTCTTTAAGAATTTAGTTGAAACCCTGCAGAAATCAGTTCTATCGTCCATTCTTCTGGATCGACAGAATAAGCTATCAATCAAGTATTCGAACTGATTTAATTGATTGACTCTGCGTTAAGTTTTTGGTCATTGCTAGAACTCCTCATTAAAGTTGTTGCATACCAATATCGGTCATTACTTTCGTTTGTTTAGAACCAAGACCAAATCTTATGGGATTGCGTTGGTAATTTCGTCTTTCGTGGTTTCATAACATATGCACTAATCATGTATTAGTATCGATCCCATCAATATCTACGCTTCTGTGGATGAGGCGAATAATTTAAGATAATTACTTTATTTAGTACTTTATTGGATGAGTGCGGACGTATGTTTCCTCAGCCTAAATTCTATGAAGGACCATAGAGAGGACAGCAGTGTACCATAGGTAAAAAAATTCTTAATGTATGCAATGTGACTCATCTCTCTGAATCTGCAAATCATTCTTGATTTTAACAATTACTGTTACTGAATCTTACAACTACGTACATTTCTACTCACCCCATCTTTCAGTTTCTTAGTGAAGAGTTACCAGTCGTAAATGTGATACATCAAGATACATCATGAGACATCCTTGGGACTCAAACAAAATGTGAACCAGCCATCCGTTTACTTACATTATACAAAACTAAAAGTGTATATTTATTTATTTACTTATTTCTCGTGCTCAGTCGTCTTCCTCTCCTTTTTATCTCCATCCTCTCTCCTCCCTTTGTTTCCTCCATTTCTCTTTTTCATCAACGCTTATTTACCATTAGCTAAATTATTCCACATTTCTCTATATCTGCTGGCATTGTGAATTAACATTAGAGCGTACCTCACATTATGTGATCAGCATTATGTTATGAATTCGTTGTGATAGTGATAAGAGAAGCTACATATGTTACTGTCAATATCATAGATATAAACTCAGCGGGCGGCTTGGTGTATAACTCCACCGCCCGTTTCCTGTTTGCCTTTTACAAAATTCTTTCTGTTGCAAGCATCGACACTACTCTCCCATCGCACATTTTCTGGAGACATTAGTTTAGATGTTCAAGTCGTGCATGAATAGAAGAAACCTGCGAAAATTATGGACATTGTTGTCACTCTTATATAAAAATGGTTAAAACCAAGTACATCAAAATAGCTGCAAGTAAGTAGCCAAGACTTATGCTTTACTACGTACTTATCACTATTTTTCTGTATTTATGTAATATCACGGAAACGAGGATTAAAGATCGTTATACCACCGACATCTCTATGATTAATTCATTTACAACTTCCTTTTGTGTACATAAATAGAATTTTTGCGAACAGAAACAGAACACGTTTTATATTAAGCATCATGTGAATTTTAGATTTCAGGAAAATGGTTTATAATGATCAACATTAAATGCTAGTTTCTGCAATTTAATCCAACTATATAGGAAAAAAAAAGAACATTTATATAGCTAAGAAACCATGTGATTATTTCATAATACAACATCCTACCTGGGAATTATATAGCTGTTCAAATTATAGTCGTCTATATATAAATGGTCACAAGAATCAAACCTTGAAACTATGCAGTAAGGTTGAGTAGGCCTAGGCAATATTGCCAGCTCGATCGAGAGAAATCAGATTAATAAATTAAACTAAATAAGTTGCAATTGAGGTTAGCCAAATTTCCCTGCATTTCTTTCTAAAATGGATTAAGATTCCACATAAGAAGACTTTAATATCTATTGTACATGCAATTTATGAAAATTTCCATTAATAGCAGTAACACACGTTCTATCATTGTATTAGATAATTTCTATTATGTTTCGAATATTGCAATGGTTTCATTAAGAAGGTCGGACCGAGTACAAATTCATTTGATTACATTCAACAATCTCATTGCTATGAGGCCGTTTTATGTTCAATAACATTACAGTTCAGACGTTTCTGGAGTTGAATGAAACAATGGAATACCAGAGTAAAAGCCTCATTATAATTAATTACAGCCCGATCGATACCGAGTTCAAACCTCAGCGCAGTAAACTTTTTCATCTATGTTTCTCAGTAATGTATATATAAACCGTGCCTCAAAAATCAATTCAGTAATATTCGACGTTAACATACACGATTGCCTTATGTGCAGCCCAAGACAACTATGATAATAGTAATAATGAACTTTGTAAAGTAAAAGCAAACTCATAGAGATTCGAGTTTGCCAGATGAAATCGATTCCGAGTTTCAATGAGTCAATTTCACTTTTGATGCCATAGGAGCAGAAATTTGAATTGGATTAGCAGTTGAAAATGAATGAACTCTTTTAGATACACACATATATACATATATATATACATGCATACATGCATACATACATGCATGAAAGCATACATGCATATATACGTACGTACGTGTGTGTGTGTATTTATACGTATGTGTGTATATGAAGGCGATTGGATTTGTGGTTAGGGTATTTGGCTCACAGTCAAAAGGTCATGAGTTTGATTCCCGGCGGCGCCGTGTTTCCGTGAACAAAATACTTTATTTTCCGTTGCTCCGGTTCACTCAGTTGGCAATAATGAAATAATGAGTAGTACGTGTATTTCAAAGAGCTAAACGTGTCGCATTTTTTTATGTCTCTCGTGAAATTAGCGTGCAAATTGACTGAGTACTCCACGTGTCTGTGGAGTGGTCAGCCACTTGCACGCTTATTTCACAAGCAGGCAGTTCCATGGATTGGATCATATATCTATATGTATGTGTGTGTATATGTTTGTGTGTCTGTGTTTGTCCCCCCAACTTCGCATGACAATCGATACTGGTGTGTTTACGTCCCCGTAACTTAGCGGTTCACTAAAAGAGACCGATAGAATAAGTACTAGGCTTACAAGGAATAAGTCTTGGGGTCGATTTGCTCGATTATATGGCGGCGCTCCAGCATGGCCGCAGTCAAATGACTGAAAGAAGTAAAAGAGTAAAAGAGATCACAGCTGATTTCTGGTCTTGTTCCTGGGGGGGGGTCGCTTTGTTTGACTAATACCCTTTAAGGTGATGGCCCTGCATGGCCACCATCCAATGAATGAAACAAGTAAAAAAATAAAAGAATTGTAAGAACGTCAAACTACATGATTCATGGTATTTAGATACCAACCTTTACGTTCTGGTTTGAGATCTCTCTGTGGTCATGATGTAAAGGTCCTTTATCTTCCCTTGCAAAACATCGCACAGTGGAAAGGAGGAAGTGTTGCTGCATGAGCCACTTCCTGTCTTTCATAGAACCTCACTCAACCGTCAGCTCCAGAAAGGACACATCAATCTCACCACGCAGGTCCTTATAAACAGAGAGTGGATCAATAGATTTCATCCTCAGAAAGAAGCATGGGTGATGGAAGAATACAACGGCCAAACTGGATGAGAATGTGAATGATGAAATGTATGAATTTTGGTTGATATCAATGTTAGTCTCCATATCAGATTAATTTGACGTGGATCACGAAGGGAGCATCGATATCGTCATGTCATTGATTCTGCTAGAAATAGCAGCCTATCTCAAATCAAAATCTATTGTACTAGAACATTCAATAGTATGCTTCTACATACACCGCGTCTGAAAAATAAAACTAAGTAGATCATTAACTCTATGTATTTGACTATGCGGATGACTACGATCTATACAAAAACTAAAAAAAAAATTAACTAACAAACTGAAATAAGAAACATTCCAACGTTATTGTACTGACGTCTTCATATCCGGAAAATGTATCAATGAATTCTTCTGCTTTTAAGGAATAAGTCTATGTTTTCTAGCAGTTACAGCCAAAACGTGAAATCTCTGTTCTTGGCTTCAGTATTTATTTCTTCGTTCTCCTCGTTATTACGTTGTATCATGTTATGGGGAATATTTAAATATAGTATTTTCCTAATCAACAGTTTCAATTATAGCTTTCACTTCAGTATGATGCATTATACCTGTCAATGGCCGAGATAAGTCTATATATTTTCCGATCTGTCTTCAGTTGGCAGTGCTGTTGTATATATCTTAGCCAGATCTTAACTGATTGCTCTTGGCTGATGAAATACCTAAAAACTAACCAAACTGTAACTATAATGTATTATTCGAATGGGTGGTTATAATATTGATGGTGGTAGACTTATTGTTGGTGATGATAGTATAGCAGTAGTGGCAGTAGTGGTGGTGGTGTTAGCTACTCCCACCTCGGCACTGATCGAGGAGGCCCATGTTCAAACGTTTTTCTATTTGTTAACATGCCAATTTATCACTTTCTTTTTCTTCCATTTTGAGACATAAAACACTTTTTCTTCCACGTTC
>NC_142932.1:27560320-27590320 GCF_046866305.1 Octopus bimaculoides | reverse complement strand
TTATTGTGGTTATTTATGGTTTAGTAGGCGTTTTGGGTTTGTTTATTTTATTCTTTACTTTTCTTAATTATTTTTATTATTTTTTTTTCTTTGTCCTCTTCCGAAAACATTTCACCTGTTCAAATAATTAGCACACTATTATTTCATTATGCTCTCTAACACATTTGTTTTTTAACATTTCTGTTTAATTTTATTTTTGATTACTTTTTATATGTGAATTTTCGTTTTGTTCTGTTTTGTGTTTTTTACTCTTTATTTTGTCAATAGAAATTTTCCTGTTGAAATTGATATATTTTACTATTAATTATTAATTTCATTTTTGTTGTATGTATTACATTTTGTTAATTACTCATTTCGAGTTTACTTCTGAGTTTTGTAATTCTGCTTCTCATTATTCCATCCTTACCCATCTCTGTCTCCCATATTTTTCTTACACCTGTTTCCATTCTCTATCTCTCTATCTATCTATCTATATATCTATCTATCTATCTATCTATCTCGATTTTTCTTTCTGATATATAACAAGTAATGTTTGCTCCATTTTTGCAGGCAGATTGAGCATTGACATTGATTGTAATAGTTTGGTAATGTTCATGCTGATAATTACCTCACAAATCGAATTTTTGGTACATGACAACGAGGGAACAAGAGAGAGAGAGAGAGAGAGAGAGAGAGAGAGAGAGAGAGAAAGAGAGAGAGAGAGAGAGAGAAAGAGGGAGAGAGAGAGAGAGAGAGAGAGAGAGAGAGAGAGAGAGAGAGCCTCTACATGATCAGCCAACTTAGCACAAATAATAGCCAAATCTCTTCCCTCAAATAACAATACAGTATGAAAATAGGGAATGAAAGATTAGATAATGCATTACGAGGTACACGTCGTCTGAATAAGCATTGGTTGGTCACATCTAATACGCATTCATTAGAATAGCCTTCGATCACTGCTTACCTGTTACTAAACAATATCTATGTTTGGAGAGGCGGCGTGCTGGCAGAATTGTTAGCACGCCGGGCAAAATGCTTAGCGTACGTCTTTACTTTCTGAGTTCAAATTCCGCCAAGATTGACTTTGCCTTTCCTCCATTCGTGGTCAATTAAATAAATGCCATTTAAGTACTGGGGTCGATTTAATCGACTTTCCCCTCTCACGAATTTACTGGCCTTGTGCCAAAATTTGAAATCAATATGAATACATTGGAGATTTGTAATTTAATAAGCATTTTCTTTTTTGTGTATAAATTAAAATTTCTTACCATATTCACAATGTTGAATATTAATTTTTTGGATTACACCTGCAATATATTCCTTTTTCTTAATAAAAGCAACTCTTAATTCTTTAACACATTTTTAAACCTTTAAAATTTTAGTGCGTGGTACAGGCGTGCCTCTGTAGTAAGGAAGTTTGCTTCCCAATTCAATGGTTGCAGGTTCAGTCTCATTGAATAAATTTACTCTTTAGTATTTTAAGATAATTTTATGCAATTTTCGTAAATATATCTGTTAAATGAGATGTCATTTATATTTCCATTTTTGCGTAATTTAGATGACTATTTATTCAACTCCAAGGAATCTAATGCTCTTAGCTTAGTTTTTTCCTTGGGACTGGCCAGATTGGAGCAATATCGAGTATAACCAGCCGAAATTGTAAAGATAATTTGGATACTTACGAAACAACTACTTACCACACAGCCACTCCTGCACCTACGTGTATATAAGTTTTTATCTTTTGTGTCAGTTACTGGGCTTCGGACATGCTGAGACATTGCTTTGAATGGTTTTATTCGAGAAAATGGACCCAACTACTTTTATTTTAAAGTTTGGTTCCTATTCTAACGCTTTCTATGGTCGAATCGCTAAGTTATGGAGACTTAAACAAAACAACAGCGCTTATCCCTCAGTGGCAGAAAACAATCACGAACACAAACAGAAATGCAAACAAACATACACACATGCATATATCAGGCTGGAAATGAAATTCTGTCGCAGTTTTGATATGATACAATTGAAGAGACATTTTCTGTATTTACGATAAATTAAACAGTAATATTTCAGATTTTAATATTCTTTATTTATTCACAGATTACCTTTTAACATACTCTTTTAGAATGATATTAAATCAGACCCATGTCAGGTATGATGCATGAGTTCAAAAAGGGCTCTTCGAGGAATGGATAGGAGTTAGAATATTTCAGTATTTGATAAGAAATCTATCAACGTCTACTCATACCAACGCTTTTTTTTTTCTTTTCCATCTTCATTTTGCAGATTCTCATCGACGAAGTTTTTTAAATGTTGAGCTAACAAGACCGATTCAGGAAAATTTAAAGCAAACGGCATGAAAGTTTCTAATTTAGTCACTGGTTAAAGGGATAAACAACACTCAGCTAAACATCCATTAATGAAATTGATCCACTCGATGGCCATCTCATATTACGGTCATCTCAGGAATATGGACTGTGATCTTAAGAATCATGTAATTTGTGGAAACGCGCGTAGTGATGCATTAAAATATTTATAAATTCCACCCAAAGTTTTTCATTATCATCAGAATATGTGTGTGTGTGTGTATGCGTGTGTATATGTATATATGTATGTATATAAATATACGTATGCATATATATATATATATGTATATATATATATATATATATATGCATACACATATATATATATATATATATATATATATATATATATATATATATATATATATACATATACATTCATATATATATATATATATATTCAAATACATATATATATATATATATATATATATACTTATATTCAAATACATATATATATATACATTCATATATATATATATATATATATATATATATATATATATATATCTATATATATATATATATATATATATATATATATATATATATATATATATATATATATATATATATATATATATATATATATATATATATATATATATATATATATATATATATATATACAGAATGGGACAAGAACGCAAGACATCTAGACAATTGGATGATACAAGAACGGAACAAAATATCCAGATAGACGATACAAAGAAGACAAGAACAGGTCGTTCGGAGTTTCCTTTTCTCAGTCGAGATCCAGATTATCCTTGCAATTTCGGCTGACATACACATATGCATATATATATATATATGTGTATATATATATATATATATATACATATATATATATATATATATATATATATATATATATATATATATATATATATATATATATATATATATATATATATATATACATATATATATATATATATATATATATATATATATATATATATATATATACATATATATATATATATATATATATATATATATATATATATATATATATATATACATATATGTATATATATATATATATATATATATATATATATATATATATATATAGAGAGAGAGAGAGAGAGAGAGAGAAAGAGTGAGAGAGAGAGAGAAAGATAGATAGAAAGAGGGAGAGAGAGATAAAATTCACTCGGACATAAATTATATTTATGCAATATTGTCTTCGTCTTCCTATTTCTTAGGATTTTAGGGTATTATCGCAACTGTTTCATCCCGATTGCACACTTCCACATTGAGGCTTCTTTGCTGAGTTGTCAGTCATATTATTGTCAAGCTCATGTATTGAGTGTAACCTAGTTTGTTTGTTTTTTCTATTTGCTGTTAGAAGCTCAAAGTTTTGGTTAAATGTACCTGGTGTTGCATAAACTCATGCATCAAAACATAAATGTTAGAGGTTTTATATATTTCGTTTATTTAGTTTTTGTTAAATTGATACGGGCAATTCTAATGTTCGAAGGGATACTTTCTTCCTTCCTCGTCGGCTGTTGAACAACGATTTCAAAATTTTATGAAAGCAGAGTGCTTTTTGTATTTTATTATCGGCATTTTACAGAGTCGTTTTGCAATTTTCCGGTTTGCTAAGAAAACAAATAGAAATTGCTGTAAAATAAAAATTATAACCTCCCATAAAATAGAAACGAAAACCTGCAGGTCGCAGAAATTAATGATAAACAACTAAATTGGTATTGCAATTAACTTTGCAATATTATGTTCCTGAAGCGAATAGGGCCTTTTTGTTTTGTTTTGTTTCCATTCTTTTTGTAAAGTTTTCGTTTGGGTTAATAACAAGAAGAAGGGCAGTATGATGACCATAGTTCAGATCAATTGATAGAGAGTAGCGAAGAAAGGATCTGTGGTTATCCTAGACATGTGGTCTGGGTTGAATGATCTCTAAAGTTTAGTCTTCAAATGCAATATTCACGGTTAAACAAACATTAGTTAATAACGGATATTCGATCATATCTGTAGACAAGCAGAAGAGCAATAGCAGAAGAATTTCAACTGTCCATATGTCCATATACGAGATGTACAAGCTCTAGAATAAAAAAAAAGAATGTATATATATATATATATATATATATATATATATATATATATATATATATATATATATATATATATATATATATATATAACAGGTACAATATTTTTACCAAATATTTGGTAGAGATCTAAATATGTATATATATATATATATATATATATATATATATATATATATATATATATATATATACATATATATAACATGAAGTAAATGTATCTTTGTCAAAGAATAAAAGAATGCGGTTTTTGAATACATATACAAAATACATATACCACATATACAGTTAATCGAGATATTGAAATATATTTAAAAACGAAGATCAACGAAACCTCATCACCAATCTTAACTCGAACATCGGCCACATTCTAAAGGCGGAGAGCTGGCAGAATCGTTAGCACGCCGGGCGAAATGCTTAGCGGTATTTCGTCTGTTTTTACGTTCTGAGATCAAATTCCACTGAGGTCGACTTTGCCTTTCATCCTTCCGGGGTCGATAAATTAAGTACCAGTTACGCACTGGAGTCGATGTAATTGACTTAATCCCTTTGTCTGTCCTTGTTTGTCCCTTCTATGTTTAGCCCCTTGTGGGCAATAAAAATTAATACACATTCTACAGGTAAAACTTTGTAATATATAATTACAATATGAGCGTTAAACTGACCCAAAAGTTTACATCAAACACACAAATAGTGCAAAATGACTATTTGTTTAGAGCAGGGAGCAATTACAACATAGTGCAAAATACGAGTAATTGCTTATTATTACAAAATCTTCAATAGATTTTCCACAAAATATAAAATTTAAGAACGGCTACATATAAGACAGTAACACACATAATAAGGTAGCTCTAGGGATGCAAATTGTGAAAGATAGTAGAAAATAAGCATTACGCATATTTAAGTGCGGCATGAAGTCGTAATACATTATGACATCCTTGTATTAATCCCAGTTGCTTGCTTCAAAATGTGACAGGAAACTGCCAGCAAAATTATTTCAATATTTGTGTACACTCACGTACACTCATACACACGCATGCGCACACGGGAACACGTCCGTACACGTGCATGCACAATATACATACATTCAAAGCGGTGAGCTGGCAGAAAGGTTAACGCACCCGGCGCAATGCTACTTACCACACGGTCCCTCCTGCGCAGGCGTGGCTGCGTGGTAAAAAGCTTGCTTGCCAACCACATGGTTCTGGGTTCAGTCCCACTGCGTGGAATCTGGGGCAAGTGTCCTTCAATTATAGTATCGAGCCCGTCGTATGTTGATGTGTGTATATATATATATATATATATATATATAGTAGCATTCCGTCGGTTACGACGACGAGGGATCCATTTGATCCGATCAACGGAACAACATGCTCGTGAGATTAACGTGCAAGTGGCTGAGCTCTCCACAGACACGCATACACTTAACGCAGTTCTCTGGGAACATTAGCGTGACACTGAGTGTGACAAGGCTGGCCCTTTTTGAAATACAGATACTACTCATATTTGCCAGATGAGTGGACTGGAGCAACTGGAAATAAAATGTCTTGCTCAAGGACACAACGTGTCGCCGGAAATTGAAATCGTGACCTTACAATCGTGAGCCAAATGCCCTAACCACTAAACCACGCGCCTTCACCCACACACACACAGACATACACACACACATACACACACATACATATATGTATGTATATGTAATTATTTCTGTGTGTGTCTTTGTGTATGTTCCCCACCCCCGGCACCATCACCTGACAGCCAATGGTGGTGTGTTTATGCCCCCGTAAATTAGTGGTTCGGCAAAAGAGACCGATAGAACAACTACTCACAAAGAATAAGTCCGAAGGGTCGATTTCTTCGACTAACGCTCTTTAAAGCCGTGCTCCAGAATGACTCCAGTCAAATGACTGAAACAATTAAAAGATTATAGGAATATACGTGTAAGTGCTTCATACAGTAAGCACCAGGGTTATTAATACACCCCAGTTACTACACACATACACACTCACACACACACACATACGCACACATGCATACATACATACATACACAAACACACACGCATATATATATATAAATATACACACATACACTCTAAAATATCTTTGTATATAATGCGAATGTGAGTGGAAGTGCAATGGCCCAGTGGTTAAGGCAGTGGATTCGCAGTCATTGGATCACGGTTTCGATTCTCAGAACGTTTATTAAGCGAAAACACCTAAAGCTCCACGAGGCTCCGGCAGGGGGTGGCGATAACCTCTGCTGTACTCTTTCACCACAACTTCCTCTCACTCTATCTTCCTGTTTCTGTTGTACCTGTTTTTGAAAGGGCCAGCTTTGTCACACTCTGTGTCACGCTGAATCTCCCCGAGAACTACGTTAAGGGTACACGTGTCTGTGGAATGCTCAGCCACTTGCACGTTAATTTCACGAATAGGCTGTTCTGTTGATCAGATCAACTGGAACCTACGTCGTCGTAACCGACGAAGTGCCGTAGTATGTGAATGTAACAAACCGATTAATGACATGCATTTCACCTCCTCATATACTTAAAGGCTATATACGTGCGTCATATACCTTGATATCATAGCTGGCGATATGTTACCACCTTTCTAATATGTGTCTTGACAACATAACTACATTTATGGTTAGATCAACGAATTCAACTACAACATGATAAATGTCTATCTATGCTACAATGTTGAAACTAAGTAATGCAACCTAATTAACGATATGGGAATTATTTCCTTTGCATGCAGTTCTTATATTTAATGCTTGTCTTGCTTTGCTTCGCAGTAATTAATGACATTTGTAATATCCCACTTCGGGTAACACATACAGTTAGGCAAACTTGATATGATATGTCTAACTCTTCAGAAAATAAAAGTCTTTTAGATATGAAAACATATTTGTGTATGTCTATGTTATATAAATATTAACATAATATATATACATATATATACAAATATATATATATATATATATATATATATATATATATATATATATATATATATATATGCATATATAGACAAACACACACACACACATATATATTTTTAGGATGGAGGAAATAATTCACAAGACTATATTATTATATATATGTATTATCTATATTATTATTATCTATATATATTATCAAAATATATTATTTATATATCGTATATATATATATAAAAATATATCGTATATATATATATATATATATATATATATATATATATATATGTATGTATATGTGCATATATGTATGTGTGCCTGTGTTTGTCTTCCCAACATCGCTTGACGACCGATGCTGGTGTATTTACGTCCCCATAACTTAGCGATTCGGCAAAAGAGACCGATACAATATGTACTAGGCTTACAAAGAATAAGTCCTGGGGTCGATTTGCTCCACTAAAAGCCGTGCTACTGCATGCCCGCAGTCAAATGACTGAAACAAGTAAAAGAGTAAAAGAGTAAAAGAGTATATGCAAATATATATATATACATATATATATATATATATATATATATATATATATATATATATATATATATATATATATATATATATATATATATATACATATTTGTTTTGCAAGATTTTTTATGTGAAATCGTGTGTTGAAACAGATGTTGTTGTACTTGGTGATGGTCATATTGCCAGTTTAGCCAATAAAAACACACGCACTGTATATTTGGTGTTAACTTGCTTCAGCTTTATATTACATTACATTACGTTAATCCTATTGTAATGTAATGTAAAATGAAATGTAATGTAATATAAAGCTGAAGCAAATTAACACCAAATATACAGTGCCTGTGTTTTCATTGGCTAAACTGGCAATATGACCATCCCCAAGTACAACAACATATATATATATGTGTGTGTGTGTGTGTGTGTGTGTGTGTGTGTGTGTGTGTGTAAGTGTATGTGTGTGTGTAAGTGTGTTTCTGCGCCTGTGTATTATTATTTAAAACTTTTATAATTTTCTTTACACATAAACGCGCAAATTTTGTACGTCTTCGATATTAAAACGTTTCAATGGCTATGTGTTTGCATACATTTATACACACAAACACACACACACACACACACACACACACACACACACATACACACACATACACACACACACAACACACTCATACATATATATATATATATATATATATATATATATATATATATATATATATATACGTATGTTTGCGTATGTGTGTAGGCCGGAGAGAACGTACTCTATGAATATATATAATTTTGCAATTCCTGAGGAGTTGCTCACGGCTATTCAATACTTGGAAATGTTTTTAAAGATTAGCTAATACTTTCTTGAAGAAACACTCTGCTTTTCCAGCGGTACCATTGTTTTATTGTTGTTGTTATTATTGTTGTTGTTGTTGTTGTTGTTGTTGTAGTAGTAGTAGTAGTAGTAGTAGTAGTAGTAGTAGTAGTAGTAGTAATGTTAATCGTGTTATACGTTTTCACCATTATTCATTTCAGTATTGTATTTTCTTATGGGCTGGGTTTCTTTTTAAACCACGCCATGATATCATCATCATCATCATCATCCTTATTATTATTATTATTATTATTATTATTATTATTATTATTATTATTATTATTATTATTATTTTCAATATCATCATCATCATTACAGGCATAAGTAATGAGACCCTTTTACAGACGCTCGTTCTGTGCACAGGCATTGCTGGTTTGTAGATATATGTCGAACAGTTGCTGTATCCTCGAGAATAACGTAGCTCTCAGCATAGTCTATCATGGTGACAGCCCCACTGCCTTTCTTTCACCTGGCTGGGAAGGAATGTTTTTCCTCTCCAGATGTCACAGTGACAGAGTTTATGTATCGCCTGACCGTCTTGCTTCGTCCCGTTCTCCACCTTGTCAAGCAGTCTAACTGGTAACACCAATTCTTGGCTGACTTGTTAGGCATGTCCTGGTTGCCGATGCACAGAACAGATTCTTTGGTAGGGAAAGTGTGTATGCACGTCGGGAGGTACGTCTTTCTGCAGCGCTTTTCTTTGATCGACTATAATCTTGAGTGAAGTAAACTAAGATGGAACGCCTGAGATGTTGAAGGTCGGCAGGTATTCACCAGCGCATATCTGTCACACAAACGGGATAGGTTAATATTCTATTCTAGAAATCTACGGCAGATTAGTGCTTGTGAGGAGTGGCAGCATTCTAGAGAAATATTTGGTCGTCGACGAAAACAAACTGGCTAGTCTGTTCTGGAGAAATTTTTTGTCGAGACCAAGATAGATAATTTCTCGAAGATTTAGCCTAATAATACTACTGAGAGGCAGTTTCAGTTTGAGATAAAATCTAGAAATACATAAATGCTTCCAGGTGAGCCTTTCAGAGATCCACACATAGTGACGACACAATATAGAGACGGATGATATGCCATAAATCATTTTGTCCGATGAGTTAACGACTTTTCCAACATTACCGTAAGAAATTTATGGTAAGGAAATATTCTACGTGACTAGAAAAGCTGGAGCGAGTAAAGAAGACAACGAAAAATCGCAACATTGCATGACTGAAAGTATAGATTGAATGTTTTTTTAATGCGGCACAGGACCAAACTCTACCCACTATAAACCATCAAAAGTATACAAATAAAGCAAAATGCGTAGAGCAACTGTTGAGATGGAGAAGAAAGAACTAAGCGCATCATCTCTGCCGGCCCAACTTAAGTCAATAAATAATATATCCACATATATTACAAAGTTGAAAACTAAGCACATTAGAAGTTATTCGACTGAAATACCAACAGAAACGAGAGCGTCTATATATAGGCCAGAATGTAGTCTTCGAGAATGGCAATGCCACAATAAACTGAAATCTACCAATGTACACAGGTATTGAAGTGAAATCTGATCAGCCACATACCGTTCTGAAGAATCAGCAGGAAACCAAATCCCTCCTATTCGAAATAAAAGTCTCACAAGAGTCTCACAAGTTGATGATGTTTTCTCTAACAGTCATCGAAAAGTGGCGTACGACTAAAGATATAGAACTAGAGATAACTGAAATGTGGGGCCTGAAAGCAAAAAAAAAAGAAGCCATCATGTACAAATATGGATACCATACAGAAGACAGCACTGCGAGGCACCGTACACATAGCATGATAGGGTGCTTTCGATACAGTAAAAATAACAAAACCATAAAAGACTACACAACTAATGTACACAAATCAGCGCTAAGATGTATATGTGAAAGCTCGTAATAGCAACAAAACAGCAATAAGAAAAAGTGACATCATCGTCGTCGTCGTTGTCGTCGTCGTCGTCGTCGTCATCATCGCCGTCATCGTCGTCGTCGTCATCATCATCATTATCATCATCATCATCATCATCATCATCATCGTCATCATCATCATCATCATTTCAAAAGTTTTTGTATTTCGGCCCTATGATTGAATTCAGGTAGGTTTACTCTTGGATAACAAGTCACCATCTACTGTGAACTCAGCCATCCAAGAACTTTCGAATGATTTTCGGTGTTACTTTCAAGCAGACTGGTTGCATGTACTATATGCTCATCTACAAGCCAATCGTTTCTGTCCATTATTTCAACCCGAGTTTTCCTAAGGCTTCAATGATAATTGGCACGACCTCAATTTTATGCCACACCACAATCTACTTATCTCTCTTTTCAAGTCCTGGTATATATCATCAAACTTGTTGATTTCTTTTCCATTTATTCTTGTATCAAATGAACAAGCTACATCAGTTATGGGGCAAATCCGTTCCCACTTCTGAAACAACAAAGATATTCGGTCGGTTATTTCTCTTGGACATGATCCACTTGGACAGGAAAGTACCAAAGAAGATTAATCTCATCATTCTCAGTCAGTTTTCATCTGCATATTCATACCACTTGTGTTCTGATGGGACTCCATACTTCATACACATTTCCCAGTAGATGATCGCTGCAATATTTTAATGTCTTCAAGTTTTGTACTGTTTCTGTACCAGTTTGGAGCATTCAATTATTTTGTGGGTCACTGTTTCTTCTCGTTCATCGCACAAACTGCGCAACGATGACACATTGACTCCTGCCATGCATTTTGCACCATTTGTCCAGAGGGCTTCATTATGAACCGCCATTATTATTCTTTCAATCTTTTTCTTGAGAATTCCCTTTTTTCAACCAATTATATGTGTTTTCGCTCCTTTCTGCCTCAGTATTCTTCATAAACTGAACAAACTAAAAGTATAAATGTTTATCCATATAAATTTTCTTTCTATTTTCAAATACGCCATCTTTTGTCTGTCCTTCTCTCAATATGTTGGCATTGTTTATTGCTGCTGGCAGTTCTTGTGTGCATTCTTTAACATACTGATTGAGACTTGTCCACGCAATCCTCCAATATTGATATTATTATTATTATTGTTATTATTATTATTATTATTATTATTATTATTATTATTATTATTATTATTATTATTATTGGCATCAAATCAATCTTATATCGTACGTTGCAATCTATCCCTCAAGCAGCTGATGAGCGTCTCATGACCTTTCGTATACCCAGTGCATATGCACCTACTTTATCAAACTCTGAACAAGAACATAACAGTTTCATTGCCAACAGTCATCGGTAAAATTCCATATCATGACAAGTCATATTGATGGCCATCTTAATGCCGGAGTTGGTTACAAACACCCAGTGTTGGCAAAAGTAATAGGAAAACAAGGAGTAGGCAAGATGAAAGCAAGTGGTTTACGACTGTTTTCCTTTTGTTAACAGTTTGGTTTAACAATTATAAGCACAATATTTAAGCAGGCAGGTAAGTATACAAACACCTGGAATCACCTCCGATCTTGTAACTGGAACATGCTTGACTATGTCATAACTAAGAGCAAAGATTGCAGTGATGTCGGATTAAATGGAACTCACTAAACTCTTGAGTGTTACTCGGATCACAGAATAGTTTGCAGTAAATTATATAAACAGGCCATTGAGATTCAATATACCTCAGTGAATAAATATGTCTTTTTAAAAATATCCTGACAAATATACAAAATTTTGGAGAACAACAAGTTTAAGGACTTGAGAATATAGAGGAAAGCAATGATCCTGTGAAGTTTTGTGGCGTAATCTTCGCAACAGCATTAAATCATCTGCTGAAGATTATCTAAGATTCGTCAAACTCAAACATCAAGATTGGCAACATAAAATTACAATATAAGATAAAAACACATCAAAATTTTAGAAAAGTGTGATATTTCCAGTAACGTAAGCATACTGTTGAGAATTCAGTGCAGATGGGCGGGACACGTTCAAATGCAAGACGATCACATTCCGAAAATCCTTTTGTAAGGCCCACAAATAGAGGTATACCGCGATAAAGGGAGACCCCTACTGAAGTGTAAGGATATGTTGAAACATTAAAATCCCTAGAGCTTAATTTAACAACGTGAGAACGTTATTGTCTAGGTCGATCTGAGTGGCATAAAATCTGTCATGGTATGTTTAAACAATTTGAATTGAAGAAACAGAACCATCACAGAATTGTATCCGGCTATCAACAGACACATTTGTCCAATCCTCGGTAAAGTTAAAATAAAAAGTGTTCCCATTGTAATTTCATATCAAAATCCATACCTAGACTAAAATTACATTCACACATCCAATGCGAATAGATGCAGCTTCTGTTATTTTTAATCTTATTTCTTTTAAATCCTTTCATTCAGACACTCACACGCCGAAGTCCACGGAAGCGACCACCATTATTATTATTATGGTTTTATTACTTTCAATGTTGTTTACATTTCTTGTCAAGTGTCTTCTCGACACGTAGAGTAAAGAAACTTACCGAATACACTGACAGGCCTTTGAAATAAGCACACCATGTTTTTCAGTTACAAATTCATATGAAGTTATAAAAAAATGCATTTACATGGGTGATAATTGTTTTCTCAGCGACAATGCTCTCCTCAATACGTATGTCATACAAACAAGCATATTTTGAGAATGATATCTGGTAAGCCAGTGATCATTCACAAATAATTTTCAGTTCCTTTTTTTGATTATTCCAAGTGTTCCTAGAATCATTGGTATTGTAACCGCCTTAAGATGCCACATTTCTTCAATTTCAATGGGCAAATCTGTATACTTCATTATTATTATTATTGTTTTATGTTTGACTTTTGTTTTGCATTTGTACAAGTTGGATCCAAGTCTCACCCAGAGACCTCAAGAGACAACAAGTTAGAAGTTCATGTAGGTGTTATGCCTAGGGTACCATATATTTGGATTTGTACAGTTTTGTTCAAGTGAATGTTTAAGAAACCATAAGAAAATTATGTGTTTGCTTTAAAATTTGAGATCACATAGACAGTATTTTACGTAGGATATGGGCAGTTCCCATGAGCACTATCTTTTGAACTTCAGCCATTTTGGGGTTTCCTGGAATCTGATCTAGGTAGTAATCAGCCCGTTTCGCTGTCATTCCCAGGGCACCTATGACAATAGGTATTGTTTTCGTCTTCAGATTCCACATTTTGCTAATTTCTATTTCAAGATCTTTATATTTGCTCAGTTTTTGGTAGGTCTTGACAGATACGTTTATATCGATTGGGACAGTCATATCAATGAGGAGGCATGATTTTTGTCTGAAGTCTTTCAGTATGATGTCTGGCCTATTTGCGTCTATCTTTCTGTCACTTTGAATGGTGAAGTTCCAGAGGAGTGCAATGTGATCATTTTCAAGTACTGGGGGTGGTTTGTGTTCCCACCAGTTTTTATCATGGGGCAAGTCCAGGTTTTTGCATATTACCCAGTGAATATATTGTGCAGCTCTATCATGCCTGTTGAGATACTCTGTAGGCGCAAGCAGACTGCACATGGAGACAACATGATCGATGGTCTCATTTTGTTGTTGGCATATACGACATAATGGGGAGCTGCCGTTCTTTAATATGTTGGCCTGGTAGTTCTTTGTAGGTAGGCATTGATCTTGGACTGCTATGATAAACCCCTCTGTTTCTGATTTCAAGCCAGAGGCCATTAACCATTGGTGGGTAAGGGCTTTGTCAATATCTGCATTATTCGCTCTCTTTGGGTATTTGCCATTGAGAGGTTTTCCATGCCATTTTTCAGTCATAATAGCTAAGGCAGCAATTTTAGCACGGGTTTTCAAGCGCTTAGCTTTTTCTGCAGGTGTTTCTAGTTCGTCTAATTCTTGAATTTGTTGCAATTGGAATTCACTTAGATATTCCTTTGCCTGTTTTGTTACTGAGTAAGATGCTTTCTTGCTTTCATATTTTAAGACAAGTTTTAGCATCCAGTCCTCAGAGTTTTTCAGATAGGTGTCTAGGCCAATTGTGGCTACCTTCATTGATAATGCCAGCTGTAAAAGTCCTCGGCCTCCTTCTTTTCTTGGCAGATAAAGACGTTCTATATCTGCCTTAGGGTGGTGCATTCTATGCATTGTCAACAGTTTTCGTATTTTTCTGTCAACATTACATATTTCAGTAATTGACCAGTTAACGATGTTGAAATTGTTTTATTATTATTATTAGTAGTAGTAGTAGTAGTAGTAGTAGTAGTAGTAGTAGTATTGTATTTAAAAAAACGAATTGACGTAACTTTTCACGAAGGTAAATAGTCAAGACTGTTTGATTGAATATTCTTTCTCTCTTTTTCTTTTTATTTTCTGCCGTCTTCCTTTTTCTTTCTTTCTGCTTGTTAAAAAACTGACAAAAACTG
The DNA here is from genome assembly GCF_046866305.1 of Octopus bimaculoides. Lineage (NCBI taxonomy): Eukaryota > Metazoa > Mollusca > Cephalopoda > Octopoda > Octopodidae > Octopus > Octopus bimaculoides. The sequence continues at coordinate 27,575,182 of NC_142932.1, read as the reverse complement.
ATGATGTCATTCTAACAACGTATGGACGCTGATTACTCTCGTTCATAGTTTACGTTTGGTTTCTGAAATTTTGAATTTTCAATCACCTTTTGGTTTGAACTTGAGAAAGACAGACGTTTTGTCGAAATATTGTTCAAAGAATAAAACATCTATACAATCGAATCGCACTCTTCGTCTTGACTATTATTATTATTATTATTATTATTATTATTATTATTATTATTATTATTATTATTATTATTATTATTATTATTATTATTATTAATGACATCTAGAAAAGCAAGAAGTATATTTGTTTAATTACCAATAACGTGCACTCTAGGAGTGAGAAAAATATTTAAAAATATTTTAAAGATTCTAATTTAAACTGAGGACACTAAAAATGCCTAATTTGAATTTATAAGGTGAGAAAATTCTTTTATAGCAAGAATCACCATCGATGATTAATGCTATCAATTACATGGACTATCATAAGAATTATAATAATGGCTTCTAACCTAGACACAATGCCAACAAATTTCAAGAGGAGAATATTAATTAGTCAACGTTATTAATTCCGGTCTTAAATGGTATTTTATGCAGACGATCCTGAAAGGATGAAAAATGAAGCTGACCTCGGTAGAATTTCGAAGCAGAGTATTGTAGTAGTAGTAGTAGTAGTAGTAGTAGTAGTAGTAGTAGTAGTAGTAGTAGTAGTGGTGGTGGTGGTGGTAGTAGTAGTAGTAGTAGTAGTAGTAGTAGTAGTAGTAGTAGTGGTGGTGGTGGTGGTGGTGGTGGTGGTGGTAGTAGTAGTAGTAGTAGTGGTCGTCGTCGTCGTGGTCGTCGTCGTGGTCGTCGTCGTGGTGGTAGTGGTGGTAGTGCTAGTAGTAGTAGTAGTAGTAGTAGTAGTAGTAGTGGTGGTGGTCGTCGTTGTCGTCGTCATCGTGGTGGTGGTGGTGGTGGTGGTGGTAGTAGTGGTGGTAGTACTAGTAGTAGTAGTAGTAGTAACAGTTATTAGTGTTGTTGAAACAACAGTTGTAACAATATTAATAATGGTTTCAAATTTTACCACTAGGCCAGCATTTTCTCAGGGTAGAAGTAACACGATTATGTCGAACCCAGTACTCAACTGGTACTTATATTATTGACTCCCAAATGAATGAAAGACAAAGTCGACTTCGGCGGAATTCGAACTTAGAACGTGGAGACGGATTAAATGTTGCAAATCATTTTGTCCGGCTTGCTAACGATTCTTTTCTACTCTAGGCACAAGGCCCGAAATTTTGGGGGAGGGGAGAAGTCGATTCGATCGACACCAGTACGCAACTGGTACTTAATTTATCGACCTCCAAAGGATGAAATGCAAAGTCGACCTCGGTGGAATTTGAACTCAGAACATAAAGACAGACGAAATACTGCTAAGTATTTCGCCCGGCGTGCTAACGTTTCTTATTTCTTTATTGCCCACAAGGGGCTAAACATAGAGGGGACAAACAAAGGGATTAAGTCGATTAGATCAACCCCAGTGCGTAACTGGTAATTAATTTATCGACCCCGAAAGGACTTAAGCAAAGTCGACATCGGCGGAATTTGAACTCAGAACGTAACGGCAGAAAAAATACCGCTAAACATTTCGGCAGGCGTGCTAACATGTTTGCCAGCTCACCGCCTTTAATAAGACTAATATATATATATAGCCTTTAAATTCGTTTATGTGAAACGTTTTTTTTTTTAGTGTCCTCCTAAATAGCTGCTATGCTATTTATTCAGGCTACCGCTATTTGTTCCCTTCTTCCGGAGTAATTTTATGAGGGTTATCAGTCTTGTGCAGTTATAGCGTAAGATGTATATAGTAATGGAAGAACTTTGGATTAGAAATTCATAAATCCTTTAATGCATTTCTACGTACTTTTTCACATACTACATGTTTTATTTGTTGTATTCCCTATGCATAGGATATTACAAATATTATTTTGCTAAATCCCTGGATTTTAAGGGGAATATTAATTCATGTGTTCCTTTCTTTAGGTAAAGAAACAGACACGTGTATTAATATTCCCCTTAAAATCCATAAATTTTTCAAATCATATTTGTAATATCTTATGCATATGGAATGTAGCAACTGAAACATGGGGTATGTGGAAACGTATGTAGCAATGCATTTATGAATTTATGGATTTATGAATTTTCATCCAAAATTTCTTGTTATTACCATATTCATCCTACGATATAGCGGCACCAGACTAATAGCCCTCCCATAAAATTATTCTGGAAGATAAGAACAATAAGTGGTAGCCGGAATAAATAGTGTAGGAGCGTTTTAAGAGCACACTCAAAAATGTATCATATAAACGAAATTAAAGTTTATAATATATAAACTCTTTAGATGATTTTTGTTATATACAGTTCGTTTATATACAGTTCGTTTTATATACAGTTCTTTGTAGGAAGCATGAATGTATATATTTTGGTTTATTTCGACTAACGTTTACGTGACACGTTGCATAGGTACCCCCAGGATTTAGGTTTTTCTGGGGGAGTTGTACGTATTTCTGAGAAAACAGAGTATTAAGCAAACACCTATTTCTCCAGAAAAGTATAGATCATAAACACATGCAAACGCAACAATCAGTGCACCAATTATGCTATTATCAATTAGAGCACAACATATATGTCTCTCACTTTGTGAGCTAATAAGGAAATATGGGTAATTTATAAACATATTTTCTTAATTATTTTTCTTCCTTTTCGTTTACTTCATATGCACTCTGTCCAACTCCCACACAAATATTGCTTTTATGTAGACGATTAGCATATAGCAAGGAATCATTCATTTGTGATATTAAAACGTGTGGATATATGGCGTTTTCCATTTACTAATTCACTGAACAAATCGGGAAATCTAAATCTCTCTTGGATGTACAGTAGTATTGAGAATCAATATAAAGTCGTAGAGGAGCAAATGAAATTACGTGAATTTGTGTGTCATATGACAGCAACATGAACTTGTTGAAAGTGAATTACACAACTCATAACTTTTGAATGCATCGATTTAAAGGGTTACCACGAACTTAACTCGATATATCTTCAGTTGCAGGAGGTTGGTGTTTCTGTATTTTTTTCTTTTGTTCACTTACACAAAGGGACTTGGTGTATGAAATGAATAAATACTTTGAAGATGAAAGAGTATTAGAAGGGAAAGCGAATATTTATTTAACATTCTGCATGCAGTTAACCCCCGTAAAAGGCATCATATAACCTCTAATAATTCACAGTTAGCGAATATTTCGCGTGAATACAACTGAACATCTATTTGTAATAAAACCAATGATGATCTAATAGTATCTTCACAGCTACAATGGTTAACGATTCCAGCTAAATAATCTCATTCAGATCATAAGGGACAGTGGTATAATATTAGAATTCATCTTTTATATCTTGATCTCTATCTGAAAATTTGAAATTGAAGAATATCATAGAAAATGAGAAATATATAAAAGCAGTTTCTCCTTGACATAGTTTCATTATTCTTGTTATTCTTGATTAATTCAAGGACAGCAAACAAAATGTCAAAGGCATCTCAGCCATGATCATCCTGTCTTATTTCAGACGCGATGTGTGCAAGAATACATTACCCTATTTGAAATCTAGAATGTGATATAGAGAGATTTCGATGCTTGTTATTTCTACCATTTGTGTCTACAGCATTGAGACTCGATGGCTCACTAGCTCATCGTAGGTAACGTCTGTATTCGTACATGGGTTACAGTCAAAGTAAAATCCTTTTGAGCATTTGTTCTAGCTGTTCTGTGAAAACCAACACAGCAATGAAAATATAAATTGTTAATTCTACAGAAAATTCATCTGAGAAAGAAAGGTCGGCGTAGTAGCTGTAGAATTTTCAACATTGCAGACTAGACAACATTCTATAACACCCTTAAAGAATGTCGAACTGGTCTTCATAGAAATCTATCTCTAACGAAGAATGGTCATAAATAAATGCTGTCGATGTGACCAGAAACATTAAATATCTAATATGTTGTTAAACTAAATCCAGTATCAGAGCTGCTTTAAGGTGGCAAGCGGACAGAATCGTTAGTACCTCGGGCAAAATGCTTACCAGCTTTTCGTCCATCTTTACGCTCTGTGTTCAAATTCAAGGTCGACTTTGCAGTCCATTCATTCGATAAGATAAGTACCAGTTGAACACTACAGTCGATGTAATGGAGTTGCGCCCTCCCCTGAATTTGCTGGCCTCGTGCCGAAATTTGAAGCCAATATCAGGGTTGGTGTTCATTCACTCAATTCTTCAAGAACTATCGGCTAAATCTACCTCAAATTACAGCCTTAGCTTCTTTAAAAATTTCATCAGTGACTATATGCATGATGTTGGCATTGATTTAAAACCAACGGGATATACTTTTCTGTATTAGCTCACAGAAATGAGGGAATTATATAAGTAACACTCTCATTAATAGTTCTTTCTACTGTAGGGACAAGGCCTGAAATTTTGAAGGAGGTGGGTAGTCAATTATATAGACCCAGTATTCAACTGGTCCTTTGTTTATTCAACCCCTTCCCCGAAAGGATGAATGACGTAGTACACCTTGGCATAATTTTATGTCCGAACATAAAGCCGGAAGAAATGTTCTTAAGCTTTTTATCCGGTGCGTCAACGATTCTGCACCACCTTGTCGCCATTGTGCTCTCGTTAATAATAACATTATCTTTGCACTGATTACTATATTTACATTGCCTTTGTATGAGATTATGATTTATGTTATACTGGAGAAATAGGTATTTGCTTAACAAAGCATTCTTTGAGATTGTAATTATTGAAAATTACTCAGAAATACAAGATAGGATAGTGGAACCGTTCTGATAATGTATGTATTCTATCAGGGCAGACATCGGTATTATAGAACGGTAACACCTAGTTTCAATATCATCGACATCGGCGCCATTTTGATTAAGCTCACTGATGTTCAGAAACTTTAAATATTCTGGTTAACTAATCTATCGATGTTTTTACGTTGACACCTGATAAGAATATATAAGGAGAAGGAATGAGATATTGTATTCATGAAAAATAGACTTCAAGTGGACTGAAGTGGATTGTATTCAATGCATTTTATATTGCTGTTTCTTGTGCGATACATTCATTTATCTTTTATTTTTTACTTGTTTCAGTCATTAGACTGCGACCATGTTAGGGCTCCACAACCTATATAAGTAACACTCTCATTAATAGTTCTTTCTAGTGTAGGGACAAGGCCTGAAATTTTGAAGGAGGTGGATAGTCAGTTATATAGACCCAGTATTCAACTGGTCCTTTGTTTGCTCAACACCTTCCCTGAAAGGATGAATGACGAAATACACCTGCTATATGTTCAAAGTAGGCGATGCATCCATGATCTTTGCAGATATCTCTTTCTCAGAGTGAACACTAGGACTACGTATACATTTCAGCGAAAGTCAGACGCGACTTTTGAATATATTTTCTTCTAAATGATCTTGTGGCAACATTTAGGGAGTGATCTAGATTCAATTGTCATTTGACAGCAGCAAGTAAATGTAGTTCTCATTGAATATACTGAAGTAAATTATGTTAGGCACTTTCTTACCCATCTAGTTAATAATTGTGTTTATTAGCTTCCAAGTCAGTTCTTGTGCTGGTTAAAATGAAGTCAATTAAAGAAACTATACAACGGTATATTACAACTAATTAATATTTCGATTATGGAGAGATGACAGATGTAATCAACACCGACAGGTTTTGAACCTAAAACAAAAAATAAGATAATGAAAACCATTATTTATTCCGATAGTCTATTGTTTATTCCAACAGACAGCTTTCACCCTCCCTAACATAACATATTCATCTACACTTTTACAAATTCGTTGCAAAACACATAAATACATTTTGTTTTATTTTGCTATTTTTTTTGTTCTTGATTATATTTTTTATTGTTTACATCAGCAAGAAATATTAATCAAAATAATAATTACCTTGACAAGTGAAATTATCAAAAATCATTATCTTTTAACTGAAAAAAAAAAAAAATTTTTTTAAATAAAAATGATTATTTCAGAACAAGAGAACATTAAAATATCATGTCAATTTCATCTCGGCCATCCATTCTCCAACCAGTTACGTTTCTATTCCCAGAGCGTAGCTGTGTGGTTAAGAATTCGTCGTTTTTATCAAGTGGCTTCGATATCAATTCCAAGGCACGTTTCTGCAGGGAAAATTATATCGAATATTTGGTAGAAGAGACTTGCGATTGTCTCTTAACATGCATTTGAGATAAATATAGTCATTTAATTTCAGTTTAGAACTTGGAAACTGTGCGACAACTCATCTAGTATAGATAGATAGATAGATAGATAGATAGATAGATATATAGATAGATAGATATGTATGTATTTATGTGTGTTTTTTAAAATTTTATGTGAAGGATGACTTCATTGTTTTTAGAATAACAAACGAGAACTTTAGCAGTGACTTCCAAGTTTCGCTTTACATTATTTATATACATGTACAAACATATACACAAACAAATATGTATAAACACAGACATACATGTGTGTTTGTCCGTATATGTTAATATAGATATGTGTGTCTGTGTATATGTGTATATGTTTGTATATGTATGTATATATATATATATATATATATATATATATATATATATATATATATATATATATATATATATATATATATACAGAGAGAGAGAGAGAGAGAGAGAGAGAGAAATTGATAGATAGATAGATAGATAGATAGATAGATACATACATACATACATACATACATACATACATATACATATATGTATATGCATGCAATATATATATAAACTCTATATATGCATATATATATATATATATATATATATATATATATATATATATATATATATATACATATATATATATGCACACACACGTGTATGTGTCTATGTGTGGTGTATGTGTGTGTTCGTGCGCGCGTGTGCTAGTGCGTGTGTGTCCGTGTTATGAGTGCATGCGTCTGTTAGACTATAGCCGGGATTAAACCGATAAACCATTGCTATCAACCTATAACTCTCTCTCTAGTATTTGTTCCGCCCAAGTTACATACCTTCTCATCAATCTCGCCATTACACCACACATTGGGGTTAATTAATAAACAATGCCATTTTTCTCGGGGCTTCAGTAAAAATAGGCAAGTAAATATATATGTGTTCAACAAAATGTTAACTCATTGTTTCTTAACCATTAGGAATTTATACAACATAAATTTCATGTACTATTAAATACTAACGAAGATATTAGGCATGAAACCTATAAGAAAAGATATGATTTTGTAGTATATTTTGTCTTATAAAAGAATATCACAAAGTATTAGAAATGAAATATGTTGAACCAAATATCTCAAACCACAAGCCTAGGTCTGACTCATCGGAATTGTTGTAAGAATTCAGTGAGTTTGTCAAAAGTAGGGATGAGGTGAAGCGGAATTATAGTCAATGACGTCAACGGCTGAAGGGCTTTTGCCAGAAGGATAGGAGTGAAGGGATGCCAGAAAGGATGTCACGTGACCAGAAGCAGGACTAGCGTGTGCCTTTCATCTTCCAGCAGTCCTAGGGGGCAGACATGTATAGACGAGTGGATTAGATAGAATTTGCCGTTAGGTTCTGGTCAGACAAGTAGGGCACGGGTAGGGATTTAACCTAGGGGGGTAAAAAATCGATGCAACGAGAGAACAAGAGTGGTAAGTGAATTGCACTTCTTTATCAATATAATACGAAATATTGATTTTGCATAAGGCAAACAAGTTCGGGGATCAGGGAAGTCAATTACATCGACTCCAGAGATCAACTGGTACTGATTTTTTATTGACCCCCGAAAGAAGACGACGGTCTCAGCAAAATTTGAACTCAGAACATAAAGACGGACGAAATGCTTTTAAGCGTTTTGCTCGGCGTGCTCACGATTCTACCAGCTCGCCACCTTTTCAACCCTAACTGTGTATGTAAGAAACTAACTATATTTTAACTGGAAAGAAATGGTAGGTTAGTATTTTGTGATAATAATAATTTTAATGACACTAATTAAATAAGTAAGACTAGGCGGAAGCGAAGAAAGAAATATTGTAGATTTTGTGTAACGTGACAGTTATTTGTAGTCAAATCTATTGACAAAGCTACTGAATCATTCGCTGTTATTACAATCTCGAGATAACACTAGAGTACTCTCTATTTGAAATTAATGAGAAATGGCGAAAGATAATTAGCGGGGAATACAAAGCGAGATTACTGTAATAAAGTTTGAAATCTGGTTCAAAATAGCAATTTTTAACAGCAGGTTAACTTTTCCTTCAATCATACTCTCAGCTAAAGTAAATATAGCAAAAATACAAAAACAACTCAAAATTTATCCAGTTCGGATTTGTTTGTTTGCTTAGTTATTGAGCTACTGTTTGTGTTTCCTTCATCAGCAATACACCTGCAAATCATAGATCTGAATGCTATCAAATGAATTATAACTAACACGCATGTGAGCAACATTGTGTTCTAGAGGGCTTTATAAATCACGAATAGAAATGAAAAATAGCTTTGCAAGAAACATGTCACAAAGTGAATCGTGTCAATTCATATTTCTTCTGCTACAATATCACTTTGATATATATATATATATACGCACACACACACACACACACACACACACACACACACACACACACACACACACACACACACACACATATATATATATATATATATATATATATATATATATATATATATATATATATATATATACACACACACACGCAAATACAGACACACATATGTAATGTTTTTGTGAGTGTGTTTGTGAGTGTGTTTGTGTGTGTGCGTTTGTGTGTGTGTGTTTGTGTGTGTGTGTGTGTGTGTGTGTGTGTGTGTGTGTGTGTGTGTGTGTGTGTGTCTGTGTGTGTGTGTGTCGAAAAGACAAGAAGAAAATATAGAATGCAGTTACAAATTATTCTGTTATAGAAAATATGAAGCGTGCATCAACCAATGCAATTGTGCCAACATCAATTCCGAAATAGTTATTTTTTAAATTTTTATTTTTATTTTTATTTTTCCTTCTTTCAATTCCTTCGTTTCTTGCCTTTAGTAAGCACATTTGCAGTTGACGTGTTTATTAGTTCACAGGAATTTGGCCATTTATTATCAATCTCTGTATTGCAGAAGCAAATAGACAATGAACAAAAAAATAAATAAATAAAAGAGGAAGCGAAAGAGAAGGATAGAAACATTTTACGAAGAATTAAAATAGCCAGAAGGTTACTAAATAATAAGCAAAACAGTTACAATTTATCTTCACGTGGAAAATATGAAATGCGCATCAAATGATACAGTTGTGCAAGCACAAATTTATGAAAAGTTTCTTATCTCTAATCTTTTTTGCAAGTTACTCATGCCAAATAAAATAATTGGATTTATCTGATCCTTCCATGGTGGTATTGTAACCACTGTCAGCACCAGAGATTAATTGTCCGATGCTATTTCCTCAAAAGCGACAGATTTTGCGTCTACACTTCTCGTGTGTTGTTCTTGTTGTTTCTGCTGTTATTCTTTAGCGTTAGCTCGATTTGCATCTATCGAATGAACCCATGATCAAAGAAATTCCAACAGCAAACTCCCCATATTTTTAGGTGTATATCTGAGATTGCTGTAGCACTGCCTTTTCAAAAATGTTAAAGTGGTATTTGCGGAAATTTTGGCTGCTGTTTCTAATGTGCAGATCGACTCTCTAAAAGCGCTTTCTTTGCTTTTCAATTATTTGCCTTGGCTATGTTTTAAATGAGATTTAGAGTCATGAAGGCGTAGTGAATATCTAGTTCCATTTCAACAGTTGTTTCTATAACAGAGAACCCATGACAAATTTCAGAAACAGTAGATGGTTTACTTGTTATGTTGATGACGCAACCCTTCGTCTAGCACCTTGGGTCTTTATGCTTTAAAATCGTTCTTCAAACGCTTGAGAAAAACGCTGTTTTTACTGGTTCGGTGCAACCATCAACTACTCAGTTGACGATATTAACCATCCTGCAGATATTTTGTTTCTGTTCTAAAGAGAAACCAAATAATCGATGACCACTTTGCACCACGGACAGGTGAATTTTGGAAGAGAAGCCCTGCAAGTCTACTAGATAGATGGAAGAGCATTGTGGAAAATGATGGAGAGTATATTTTCCATTAAAAAAAGAAGTTTGCTTATCTGAATTTTGAAAAATAAAAGTATAAAAAAACGCATTATTTATGGGATAACCTCATATATATATATATATATATATATATATATATATACATATAATTGCTCATAGAAAACCATGTAATCGTTACCAATATAGCAAGAGATTTCACCGCAAAAAGTCTAAATTAGACTCCTCAGGAATCTTTTGTTTGATTTTTGTTTGTTCTCAAATGTATTCCCTGAAGACGTGTAAGGCAACTTATATGTTTGACTTAAATTTGACAGTCAAATATAGCCTTATACAGAAATGTTGACATAGGAATAAATTACAATAATAATGGATATTAGCGTCAAATCTCTCTCTTAAATTTAAAACTTTGGAGATATATATATATATATATATATATATATATATATATATATATATATATATATATATATATACATTCTTTTTCAGAAAGAAAACATAATCCGTGCACTTTTAAAACTACTATGTGTCATATTAGTATAGAAAATATTCACTCTCTTATATTCCTATTGAAGGTTATTTCCTGGTAGAATTTCATTCAAGTATTTGATTGAGTCAGAAATGTTGAATTCCAGAATGAGTCACATCATCTCTTGTTTACCTAGAAGCAGGTAGAGCGCGAAAACAGAGAATTATTTAAGGTGTTAACAATAACAAACTGAATACGTATTAGTCTGTCTCCAAGTACAATGTAAAACTTGCAGTCAAAACACATTGAATTCTTGGATTTGGTTAAGCTGCAGTGACGGATTCAAGCAAAGAATTTAGACTTCTATATGGGAGAACGTTTCGGTTCGTTCTGAGGTTGAAGTGCCAACGTTGAGAGGAATCCGAACAGGAATGGCTGTGGATTTATGTGGAAGAACAGCATGTTATTTTAATTGCAGTTGATTGTGGGTTTCCGTGAAGTTAACTGCAAATCTTTTAGTAAAGGAGGTTACAATTTGGTCAGTGAGGGAATGGTGGACGCCGTGAGGTCGTGGATTAAGAAAGATATCTGACTTGCAAACATGTAAGAAATGGTCGGAAGTGCGTCTTTGTATGTATATATATATATATATATATATATATATATATATATATATATATATATATATATATATATATATATATATATATATAATATTATTATTAAGGATAAAAATCCAAATTTACAGGTAAAGACAGTGGATTTTCATCGATGAGTTCATGAACCTTGGTTCTTTTCCCTAAGACTATATGTGTGTGTGTGTGTGTGTGTGTACAGAGAGAGAGAGAGAGAGAGAGAGGCAGATAGCTGGATATATGTACATACATATATACGTACACACACAGACATACACACACATAATATGTACAAAGAAGGTAGGTAAGTGAAAGCTTGTACAGATTGGATTGCTCCACGTCGTGGTTTGTATAATTCAATATGGCTGCTCGAATTTTGTATGATTGGCAGAGATTAGCGGAGATATATGCAACTATTGAAATAAAATAGCATATGAAGCAATCTAAAATGTACCGCATAAGAAATTGTGAATCACATTTAAATAATATATTAGCAGAAGTGTAAAGATTGCTGTTAGATTTACTACAGAGAAAATGGCATTTGATCTACTCAAGCTGTTGTAATTTAGCACCAAGTAATCGCTGAAATGCATTTAAGTAACGGCAAACCATTTTTTTTTTTCCTTATTTGTATTCTATTCTTCAACGTAAAAAGATGATGTTTTGGTAGAATCGTTAGCTCACTAGACGAAATGCATCGTGACATTTTGTGTCTTTATGTTCTGAGATCAAATTTCGCCGTGGTCGACATTGCATTTTATCGTTTCGAGGTCGATAAAATATTTACCAATTGAACACTGGGGAGAATGTAAATGACTTAACCCCCTACCCCACTATTGTTGGCCTTGTGCCAAAATTTGGCAATATCATTTCCAATATCATTTCTACAATCAAAGCAGCCAGCTGGAATAATGTTAAGAATTCTGGCTAAAACGCTTAGCAGTATTTCGCCCGTCTTTACGTTCAGAGTTCAAATTCTACCGGTTAAATATTGGAGTCAATGTAATACATAGATTATTATCTCCTCACCATAAATTTCATATCTGTGCTTATAGTAAAAACAAATGTTCGTTGTACAGCGTGTTCCTTTCTAAGAAGGTAGCGGTTTAGTAGTTTTGATGTGCATTTAACAACCGCTTACAACAGATAGCACCGTCGTGTAGAAACAACCCCATTGGCTCAGGGAAATATTTCTAAATTAAAGAAACCTAGCAACATCCAAGTAAATATGAGTAAAACTGCTATAATGCGAGCGATGAGCCCTTCAGCTTTTAAAGGTGTTACAGATATCTAGTAAAAGATATATGACAAGAATATGACGTATAACCAAAGATAAAATACTTAATGCCGTATGTATGTGTCGCTTTGCTTGTGTATGTGTTTACGTATGTTTACTTAATAAAACGAAGGAATGGTAGACAAAGGATATGTAAGTGACAGTTTATATGTATAAGTGTATGCTTGGTTGTATATGAGCGTGCGTGTAAAGTGGAAACCATTGCTATAGAATATTAAAGTTATTACATCACGTGCAACAGAAAACCTGTTTTCCGTAAAGATAATTTTAGAAAACTTCCCCTTAATTTCCTAATTTCTTTCTCTTTTCTGTATCTTTCTATCTATCTATCTATCTATCTATCTATCTATCTATCTATCTATCTATCTATTTATCTATCTATCTATCTCTCCATCTATTTATTTATCTACCTGTTGTCTATTTCCATTCTCTCTCTAGCACAGCCTCCTTATCTCCCTTTCTCACTCTTTCTCTTTCTCTCATTCTCTCTCATTTTCACGCATTCTCTCTCTCTCTTTCACATTACCTCATCATCATGATAGCGTTGGTACATATATAACCATGTTTACCTATGCAGACTATCATGTATTACATGTAATGCTATATATATATATGTGTGTGTGTATGTGTGTCTGTGTGTATTTATATATGTGCCTATATGTGTGTGTATGTGTGCGCATGTGTGTGTTGTGTGCGCCTATGTATATATATATGATGTAATATAATATATAATATAATATATAATATAATATAAAATACATATGCATTCATTTATATACCTACATACACTCAAACACACACATATTGAGAGAGAAAGAGAGAGAAAAGAAGAGAAAGTGAATGATAGATAGATAGATAGATAGATAGATAGATAGATAGATAGATAGATAGATACCTATGCATGGTTGTATGTATGAACGTGTGTATCTGTAATATTTCTATGTATCTCTAATGACGTATCTTTATTGTTGCTAGAAGTTAATGTGTGAACAGATAAGGTGTAAAATGTGTATAAATCAATGAAGATATGCTAATGGGAATATTTGCGTAGATATGAATGTAACAGCGACTATATCTATGCAGGTGTATGTATATGACACACTACTACAAACCACTCTTCATTTTTAAAAAGCATTCCACCTTCGCAATTTTCTGGAATTTTCTCAAATCTAATTTTACGATAAAAATAATTGCATGTCAGGAAGTTGATTATATTTCAATTCTATATGACATTCTCCATTAACCACAATATCTCTACATTTCCCTAAAAACAATAAAGTCAATGTAATTCACATATATTAAGCTCCCACTTCAGCCATTGTGCATTTCATGTCCATCTTTATCGTGAGTGCTGCACGAATGAAGCGTGAGTGAAACTAGTGCGATAATGCAAGGATAAACGTATACATCAAGAACACTTTTGTCTTCGTTAGATTCATATTAATGTATCAAAGTTTTAACAACCTTACTTATTTACTTTACTTTTGAAGGCGAGGTGACCTTAAACATAAACATCTCATCTACTCTGTATTAATTAATTTCCATCGTCTCTAGCTTCTCACCAGCTCATTAAGATTTTAAAGCCTAATTTTTCCGAGATCAATGATTCAAGTTATTAAATTAATTAAACTCACCTGGAATATTGACAATCTCATTCCAAGCGAAGCTGAGAGCCTGCACTTGGGTGTTCGATTTGAAACGATTACAAATACCAACTATTTCTCCCAAAATTCATAGCTTGCCAACTACATATTAGGAATTCACTGAAATATAAAAAAAGTATGACATTCTTTATACGACTCTTCTTTTACTTCTTTCAGTCATTTGACTATGGCCATGGTGGATCACTACTTTTAATCGAACAGACCCCCCCCCCTCCACCCGCCACGACTTATTCTTTGTAAGCCTAGTACTTATTCTATCGGGATCTTTTGCCGAACCGCTAATGTTACAGGGGGGCATAAACACACCAGCATCGGATGTCAACTGAAGGTGGTGGGGGGGAAAAAACACACACACACATACATATATATCGACCCCGAAGGGATGAAAAGCAAAGTCGGCCTTAAAAGAATTTGATCTCAAAACGTAAACAGGCCACGTATGTCCACGCAGTGGAACTGAACCCGGAGCCGTGTGGTTGAGAAGAAAGCTTCTTACCACACAGCTACTCGTGTGCGTGCATATGCATATATATATATATATATATATATATATATATATATATATATATATATATATATATATATATATATATATATATATATATATATATATATATATA
>NC_142932.1:27558723-27559820 GCF_046866305.1 Octopus bimaculoides | reverse complement strand
ATATATATATATATATATATATATATATATATATATATATATATATATATATATATATATATATATATATATATATATATATATATATATATATATATATATATATATATATATATATATATATATATATATATATATATATATATATATTATATATATATATATATATATATATATATATATATATATATATATATATATATATATATATATATATATAATATATATATATATATATATGTAAATGAAATATTCAAACACTGAGATTTGAAGTTAGATGTCACTACTGTTCATATCATCTGTGGATAAATTCAAAATTTGATGATATCACCAGTAGTATCATTGGTGGAACGCAGTTATGATAGCTTTAAGGAGCTATGAAATATCGTAATGATGCTTAATGAGCATCTAGCTGCGAGAAATAAGACCCGAGTCTTAAATAATCCACCGTAGCGCACCAATATATATATATATATATATATATGAAAGAAGATTTAAAAATGTACTTATTTTTAAAATATTTATTTACTTAACCGGTTTCACTTTTTTAGGAAAACGATTATCAAAAGTCTTTGAGAATAATAAAAAGTGTTAAAAAACAGTTTGAGTATTAAAATGCATATATACATTCTTTGATGATAAAATATATTTAAAGTATAAAGCTTTGTATGAACTTTGTAGTGTTACATACTGATTATCACACATTCTCTGATAATAAGATGAAAATGTTAAAAATATATATACATATTCTTTGATAATCAAATAAAGTTGAGGAGGAACTGACCTGGCTTTTTTCTCTTGTGTATATTGAGGGAATGTATATATATATATATATATATATATATATATATATATATATATATATATATATATATATATATACAGAGAGAGAGAGAGAGAGAGAGAGAGAGAGAGAGAGAGAAAGAAAGATATATATATATATATATATATCTTTCTATATCTTTTTATCTTTCACTTGTATCAGACATTGAACTGGGGCTATGCTGGGGCACTGCCTTCAAGAAACTTTAGTCAAATGAATCGATCCCAGTACTTTTTTTTCTTAATCCTGCTACCTATTCTATCGAATCTCTTTT
>NC_142932.1:27543723-27553723 GCF_046866305.1 Octopus bimaculoides | reverse complement strand
ACTACCTTGAATAGTTTAGTCGAGGGATTCCACCCCAGTATTGATTTTTTAAGTTTGGCATTTATGCTGTCGTTATTTTATATTGGACCGACAAGTTCAGTATAATAGATTGCCGATCCTGTCGTGCCAGTATGGCAGACTAGGCTCATTAAACAAATTTACGGCCTCCACATCAGACTGTGGTCGATAAAATAAGTACCATTTGAGCACCGGGGTAGATGTAATCGACTAGCCCCTTACCCCAAATTGTTGGCATTGTACCAGATTTTGAAAACAATATCATCTCCCTGACCACTTTGAGTACCTGGTCTTGTCATCAGCGGTAACAGGCTTCGATTAAGGCTCTGCGGCAGCTTCCACAATGTTATTAAAGGGATCCTATTTCATAACGCAAGGAACAAGAGGATGTTTCACTCTTGATTTATATGCCAATGTCTGACGTGCTTAATAAAGTGTCGTAGACGGCCTAGACACGCTGTATGTCAAAGCCGTCAGACACGGACCAAACGATGTTCTGCGGCTGTATGTTGCCCCGCCATTGTTACCAGAAGCCCACAATCCTGCTAGCTCGTGCTTCCTCAACGTCTGCTCGTAATTCTTCTTAAAAGACATGCTGTTCATCTTTTCCTTTCACGTAACCCATCATGCAGGTTGGAAAGTAGCACGAGCCCGAGTGCTCTTTTACACAGTCCCCAAAAAAGGCGTTTGCCTCAATCGTTCCTCTACCACCTGCAACTCTCTAGTAACGCTTCTCTTCCAACTTGTACAAACTTGAAAGTCCTCTTCCACTATTTTGGTGTTCCTGGAATCTCTGTATATAACGGCTTTCTTTTTAGTGACACTACAAATACCTTTGAAGAGCTACTGAAGGAATGTCTTAAGATGCTGGTTGATAAGGGCTGAGCAATATTGTGTAGGTTCTTTGGTGAGGCTAAACACTTCCGTATCAAACTTCTAAACTTCTCCGGGTTTCTGCAGGTGACATCCTGACATGATGTAATGACAGGAGCTACGAGAAAATTTGATACCGGAGGATCAACTATTTGCCAAGAAAGTTTACTTGTTTATTTCTGAAATATGAAATATACAAAATATATAAAATATTACGAAACATAAATTCCAAAGCAAAAAAAGTAATTTGAAATTCGTAATTACTTCTTCAAAATGAAGCACAAAATCATTGCTATTTTACAATGTAACATTTGTATCTTGTATAACTATAAAATATTCCGTGCAGCTGCTAGAATCAAATGAAAGAAAGGAAGTCCTTCAAACATTTTAAACAATCATGAGTCTTGGTTGCCTGATTTGTATGATTAATGATTAATAATGTATATTTTTGATATTGAAATAATTTTTTTTAAAGTATGGCTTTTTAAAAAAATTTGAGTTGCAGAAATTTCATGTTGTATTTTATATTATATTATATTAAATTCGAAGAGATATGAGATCTGACACAAATCATTTTATTTTGAAAAGCTGGCCGAACTATAAATGTAGTTTTGCTTGGATTTGAATATTTTATTGCAATACTAGCTTAGATCAGAGAAAACTTGTTACCACGACAGCATATGAGAGAATATTCAAATCATTCAAATAAGTTGGATACACATTTCTGCTTGTAACTGCTGACGCAAGTTTATAACACAAGATTGTTATTGGAGCACAAATAAAATTGGTTGAAAACATGATAAATTTGAGAACAATGAGTCTGCAGTTGAATTAGATTTTTAATTTGATTTCTAAAGTCTTTAGGAAATAGGAAAATCAAAACCTCCCATTTTAAAAGCATTGAATTAAAACATAATTAATAGCTTTCAACAATATGGATGTAGGATGTGAATGAAGTGCACTTTCTAAAGTTACATTTTCTCTATTGTCAACTCACAGTGAAAAGCAAGATGAGCGTCTTCTTCAAGACTTTATGTTATGCTAATGGAAGAAAACATATACAGAGCAGTGAACTATTTCTATGTCGTTCAATTATATTTGTTTTTTTTGTTGTTTTTTTTTTTTCAAATGAGCCCTATGTAATATAAGTATAAAAATACAGTCGTCAAATTTCTCGAAATAACTAAATTGCATTGTTCTCTTGTTTTCTCATTTCAGTTGTAAATATATATAACAAATATATTTAACATTCTGAGATCAAACCTGATGCCATGATGTCAAAATTGAAAATAAATACAGAAAGCTGCTGAGCTGAAATTCAAACATCCCGTGAGATTTTGTAATTATTTAAAGTAAGAATATTTTCTTTCTTTCTGTTCTTATTTTCTGTTAAGAAGACTGACTTTGATTTGAGTGAAACTTTACTACGTTTCTTGCTTGTTTCATGGAAATTACATAAGTTTCTAAGAACGAAGAGTTTCGGCTTTCTGACACTGTCAATTTTCCTTTCGGGAAAAGATCGCATTATTTATTGACACACATCACATCTGCAAGCAATCGCCACAACGATAAATGTTTCTTCCCTGTTGGATGTGAGTCTTCGTCTAGGACAAAAAATCAAAGTGTGCAGGGGCATCCATCAACATTTGTATACATCAAATCTTATTTATGTTTACTTATAACTCTTCCTTCTATAGCTGAATAAACAACTAGCTGTTAACCTTTACTTCAATCCTCTGTAAAATTCTGCTCATAAATAACCTAAATATTCAAACACTATTCCTACCAATTCTGTAAATAGAGACCACGAAAACGTCCTTAAATGGAATAGCGATGAAATACGCGCCTTCAATTGCAAAAAGAGACTATATACAAACATAAAACAAACAGTATTGCGCTATACCAGCCATGAACATAACAAAAAAACAAAAACAATCAAATTCACTAACAATATTAGGTCATAGGTCTCAGTTAATCTCTTATGACGATTTCATATATTTCCAAGCCTATATTACAAAGGAAAGTCTTCCACTACAAGATTAAAATGTATTTAAAAATTCACCGATTTCTAACGCTTTTCACTACTCAAATGTAAATTAGAAACATGAGTCAGGTACTATTGAAAGATTAACTTCTTAAGTATTAGTATAACATCGTGTTCTAGAATTGGGTTACGCTCCAAAAGTTTATTAAAATATAACGATTACATATTCTATAAGATCAATACATAAGTAATCTTTACCAGACAAGAGCTAATCCAAACGAAGCAACGAGGCAGCATTTATGTGTGCTTCAAAGCAGGCTTCGTTATAAGATTACTCTGAGATTAATGGTCCATATATATATATATATATATATATATATATATATATATATATATGTGTATGTGTGTGTGTGTAAATGATATGTTTACAAGAAAAAAATTACCATACACAAATAGGGAAAATTTGTCCATGTCACTGTCTCTCCCTCAAGGTGATTCCGTTTACGTATATACACTTCGATCCATAAGCATACATATGTACATGTATATGTATATTATACATATAAATATAAATATATATGTGTGTGTGTATACATGTATTCATGTACTTGCATATACATAAGGATGTATGTATATATATATATATATATATATATATATATATATATATATTTTCACCTTGAAGGTAAATTTTGATACTATATGTTTGATGGTTCGCACTAGAATTCTCATGAATGCAAATAATAATAATAATGATAATAATAATAACAATGGTAATGGTGATGATGATGATGATGATGATGATGATGATGATGATGATAGCAATGGTAATGATAATAATAATAATAACAATGGAAATGATGATAATAATAATAATAATAATAATCGTAATTATAATAATAATGATAAAAGTAATAATGATAACAACATCAACAGCTGTAACAGCAGCAGCAACAACAACAGTAACAACAATAATAATAATAACAAAACGTCTGATATTGCAAGCAGTGAGGTACATTAAAGATTAATGATGGTTATGTTTCTTTCCGATTCTAGCACCATTAATCATTTTCAGATCTCATATCTTTTACATGGAACTGTCTTGCCTGTTTTATAACCAGATGAGGTAAAAATAAAAAAAGGATGTGATCATATAAAAAATTGTTTGTTTCTTAGATTTTCGCTACTTTGTATGAATGACTAATGTTGTATCTTGAGTAATGGGCCTAAACGTTTACAGGGATGATTTTTTTAAATGTTATATATGTGTGTGTGTGTGTGTGTATGTGTGTGTGTGTGTATGTGTGTGTGTGTGTGTGTGTGTGTGTGTGTGTGTGTCTACGTAAGTATGTGTATATATGAACTGATATTATCTCATCCTTCATATAACCCAGCAGTTTAGATCTAATGCATGATTTATCATGAGCAGTTTACATTTTTTATTGTGTTCACCGATATTGACACGGATCCCGGGAGATACAGTTCTTACTAGCAAGGCCAGTCTTCCCCTGTCTATCTGCTATAATTCTCTCTAATAACATGATACATTAACTTTGTTTCTATGTAATTAAGCGGTTCGCATTATTTGAAAAATCTTTGCCTGGCCAAAGGCACTCCTGTTTTAAGTAAAAACGGTAGCATTGCGTGGAGGATTAGGCAAGTATTTTCTATTATAAACTCAGGCCGACGCAATAATTTGAGTGGATTTGGTGGATCGAAACTGAAAGAAGTCCGTTATATATATATATATATAACTGGCCATGCTGGAGCACCACCTTTGTCGAGCGCAAATCGACCTTAGGACTTATTCTTTGTAAGCCTAGTACTTATTCTATCGGTCTCTTTTGCCGAACCGCTAGGCTACGGGGATCTAAACATACCGGCATCGGTTGTCAAGCGATGTTGAGGGGACAAACACAGACACACAAATACACATACATACAAATATGTATATATACATATATACGACGGGCTTCTTTCAGTTTCCGTCTACCAAATCCACTCACAAGGCTTTGGTTGGCTCGAGGCTGTAGTAGAAGACACTTGCCCAAGGTGCCACGCAGTGGGACTGAACCCAGAACCATGTGGTTGGTAAGCAAGTTACTTACCACACAGCCACTCCTGCGCCCATATAGTGGAACGGTAGGAACTCCGTCGTAGCTTAAATTGTCTCAGGTATTTTAAACGTGGTGAGTAATGTCCGTTACTCCGCCTGAATATCGTATACCGAGTAAGAGAAATCGATCCCAATAATGGTAGTTAATATATCAAATCAGGATTGATGAAATGCAAATATAATCTCGGTGCTATTTGAACTGAAGCCGCGGAGAAATTAAGTCTGCGAGGTAAGATTGTCCGACGATCTAACAACTCTGCCAACTCACTTCCTCAATATTTGCAAGCATGCGTCCTAATAAATAAACATTTATGCAAGCAAAAGAGTGCATAACGGCGTGAGTTTCATAGTTAATAATTTAAGGTCAATATGTAAATATATTTGCGTGTGCATGTGCGTATGGATATATATATATATATATACATGCGTGTGTGTGTATTATATATGCATGTATATATGTAATTATATATATATATATGCATGTATATGTAAGCAAGTACATACACATCTGTCTAGCTATAGTTAGGTAAGTGTATATATATATATACGTGTGTGTTTATGTGTGTGTGTGTGTGTGTGTGTGTGTGTGTGTGTGTGTGTGTGTGTGTGTTTGCGCGCATACGTGCATATAGGCTTTTCCAGTTCTTTTTCCTTCAATAATTTTCAATACTTTTCCCTGTAATTTACAGTTCCTTAAATCTAAAATTCTTTACTACTTCTATATCAATTTCAGTATTTTCAGAGAAAGTTACTCTGCAGTGAGAATTAAACGATATCATAACCAAGGAATGGGAAATATCTATAATTGTTCTCTTAAAAACCGATGATTGGCCCAAACAGAGAATAATACAGAACGATTTGTTTGATATGTGTTAAAATTTTTAGACGCCGATGATAGACATTTTTTTGCGCGTGGTTGATTTACATTACGCTTGTATAGATTTGCAATTTCAAATAGCAGTTGGAATTCAAGAAGTAGATATATTTATTGCATTATCATTTACTTGTCGGTTTTATAAGGAAGAAAATAGTGAAACAAAAAGCGAATGTATGCTTGCATATCGCAGGGTATAATTTACTTTTCTATAATAGGTGGAATCTGTCAATGAAGAAGTTATATTACATTCCGATTATGATCCATAGCATTACTAAACTCTAAGTTCCTCCCATTTCAGATAACGAAGCCGTGACGGACGCAACGTAGTGTAAATATGATATGTGAGAATGTAGCTTTCTGTTTAACATATATCACAGTTTGAAGTTTCTTATGTAGTGAAGCATGAAAAATACGGCTTTTGCTGTATTTTAGTTCATTTCATTTTATTATTCTCTTTATTTTCAATAATAATATCTAAAATATACTTTCTAAGTCTATAATTCAGCTAAGATACCATATTATTCTGGTGTGTGTATATATATGTATACATACATACACACACATATACGCACACATATTAGAATTTTACAATATAGTTTATAGATTTGTATGTCAGAGATATCCACCATATTCTAGCAAGCTGATCAATAATTGAAAACAATATTATTTTATATTGCTAAATAAAAATACCGATTGTTTATCACTCGTGATCAGATGCGATCTTTCCTTGAGGGTTAAGAAGCAATTCTTCATAGCTATCGATCAAAGATCAACCCGTATCGATTCCCTAACAGCTGGAGTCTATTTTATTAAGTCTGAAAAACAAATAAAACTGAGATTAACGGTCGCTTGAGATGTTGGAATGACGGTGTCTTAGTTGAAAGTTTAACGGTTCATATCTTGTCACTTTTATCCATGTTCAGAGCATATTTATCTATATTGAGGAAGAGTAAGATACTAACAGTTATGCTTATGTTGGAGACCATTATTTCGACCTGATACCAAAAAGCAGTAACAATTCGAAATAATGGCTTTTAACATAAGCACAAATCTACCACATTGAGAAGTGATAGTCAATTAAATTGACTGTAGATCTTGATTCTAGTTCTTTATTCTATTAACCGTGAAAGACTCGAAAACAAAATGGACCTAAACGTAGAGAGAAAAACCGCCAGACATTTTGTTCTACACACAGATAGATACAATGAACTATGAGTAGAAAAGTGCTCAGATAATTGAATTTAGTGCACATTTGTAATCAGCACAGCGTGTTCTACTGAAGCAAACATATTATTGATAAGCTTTAGTCTACTTTCGTACTGTGAAGTTAGTTTTCTTTAAAATATTTAGGAATGTGCCATTACAGTAAATCTAACCTATTATTCATGTATGGCGTATTTCAGCAAATATTATTAAAATCCAACTTTTGCTGGAACACTTAAGTTGTCAGGCAAAATAATTATTAAAACAATTAATTAATAAGGATGACGAATATAGCTTTCTACATATAACTTTACATACTTTTACAATAATTGTAAGGTGATTTATAAAACATACCGTACCTACTGTTATTTTCTAAATACTTACATCTTATTATCTAATCACAGAAACAAAGTCGTTAAGGAAAGTTACATTACCTGAATGGAACTTTAAGAAATTCCATTTTTCCACCAAAGACACCTGTTTATATTTGGAATTTTCATTGCAAACATACTGAAATTGAATGAAATTTTATTGATTTTAGCGTAAAATATTTTACTGATATTTTAATTTTTTATTGTGTTCTTATGTTTATTTGTGTTATCCAATATTTGCCATCATAATCATCATCATCGTCATCATTGTCATCATTACTGCACTTACTATTATTACTAAGCCTTGTTTCTTAAAGGTCTATTGTACACCCTTATTCTTTTAGTGTTCATCATCATCGTCATTATCATTATTATTATTATTATTATTATTATTATTATTATTATTATTATTATTATTATTATTACTTTAAAATAAATTATGATCCGTTGTCTTCTGCTGAACCGGGGTCATCCCTTCACCCTAGGGTCAAGCAGGTCCTCATCTCACGGAGAGTACACAGCGTGAAATGTGTGCGGAACCTAGCAACACTATTTTCTGAAGTTCTCCCACGTTAACATTGCAAGGGAGTTTGTTGAGCTGCTTATCAAGGCCCTTTTTAATTAGCCCTAACACTCCAATCACCACTGGTATTGTGCTGCTTTTCAATCCCCATATCTTGGTCACTTCTATTTCAAGGTCTTTCAACTTAAATATGGACACATTTCTCTCTGATGGTACTGTCACATATATCATTAAGCAATTTTTATTCTTCCTATCTTTGATGATTATGTCCGGCTTGTTTGCCTTGATTTCTTTATCGGTATTTATTGGCATGTCCCAGAGTACTGTTACATCATCTTACATCAACGTTTTGAGTTCAAATTCCACCGAGGTCGAATTCACCTTTTATCCTTTCGGGATCGATAAATTAAGTATCAGTGAAACACTGGGGTCAACGTAATCGACTAGTCACCTCTCCTCAAATTTGTTGCCTCGTGCCTCCAGTAGAAAGGATTATTATTATTATTATTATTATTATTATTATTATTAGTAGTAGTAGTAGTAGTAGTAGTAGTAGTAGTAGTAGTAGTAGTAGTAGTAGTAGTAGTAGTATAAGGGCCGTGAGCTGGCAGAAGCGTTAGCACACCGGCATTTTAGTCCGTTTTTAAGTTTTGTGTTCAAATCCAAATTCCGTGATAATTGTTCGCTAAAACCAAATGCAGAAGAATGAACGTCGCTTATAAGTGTATGGTTCTTAATAGAGAGCAAAATTCTATCTAGGTCTACATTAATTTTAAGCGTAGGAGTGGATGTGTTGTAAGTATCTTGCTTACGAATCACATGGTTCCAGGTTCAGTCCCACTGCGTGGCAGCTTGGGCAAATGTCTTCTACAATTACCTCGGGCCGACCAAAGCCTTCTGAGTGCATTTGGTAGACGGAAACTGAAAGAAGCGCCCGTCGTATATATATATATATATATATATATATATATATATATATATAAATATATATAAAATCAAAATAAGCAACACGGATTTCAAATATGATTGCAGTACGCACGTTTCATGCTACTCCATTTATTTAAGTAATGCGAGCATTACATTAAATGCAATAAGTACGCATAAGTACCATATTCAATCTTGAATCTAAATCTAAACCTTCTACTATATATATATATATATATATATATATATATATATATATATATATATATATATATATATATATATATATATATATATATATATATATAGGGAGATGCACTTGCATAGCAAGTGACCTGATCTGAGATCGTGTGCTGGAACGAAAACAATTGCAGCGCGGAAGGTGTTTATAAGCCATTTAAAATAACACACAAGATCCGTTAGATTCACTTCAACATTTAAATTTAATTTGTCAAAATATTTTCGTCGCTTTGAGACCGCGACCTGTTCACTGACAAAATTCTGTGCTGCATCATATATATATATATATATATATATATATATATATATATATATATATATATATATGATATATATATATATATATATGTGTGTGTGTGTGTGTGTGTGTGTGTGTGTGTGTGTGTGTGTATGTATGTATGTATGTATGTGTATATGTTTTCTGTGTGTTCTTCCCCCAACATCGCTTAACAACCGATGCTGGTGTGTTTACGACCCCTTAACATAGCGGTTCGGCAAAAGAGAACAATAGAATAAGTACTAGGCTTACAAAGAATAAAACAATAAGAAGCATTCTCCTCTTATGTTTGTAAATTCTTTAAAACTTTTCGATTTTATCACAAATTCAAATTCTTATAAATATTCATAAGATGGTATAAGACTACAAAAGAATATATTAGACTTTACAAGACTTTAAAAAACTTTATAAGAGGTGTTGAAAGAGTCGTTCTTCATTTTCAATACATAAAATTTAATTTCTTTTGTACTGCCGTGTGAGCACTTCCTAGGCTGGTTTCCGTTTTCTGTGACAATTTGCGTAAGTAATTTGACGGGCTTGCCAACAGTTTACCAAAAATATTGGAGAGCGTTTCGTCTGAAAGAACATTAGGCC
>NC_142932.1:27533723-27538723 GCF_046866305.1 Octopus bimaculoides | reverse complement strand
GAAACACATTAATCCCCGAGTCCTGAGTTTTATGGACATAATTGTCTTCTTGTTTGAGATACAAATATTTATGTAAAATAATTGCTTACTGCTGTTAAATGATATTATTATTATCGTAAGTCAGATGATAAACGTAAAATCACTTCTTTAATTTATGCAATAAATCTTAATTTAATGAGCATGATAATTATATAACTCAAACCTATAAATCTCGAAAAACGGTTAAAATGTATCTGACTTGCGTATTTCAGCACAATATAAACGATTTTTATTAAATGTATCTCAGCATATTGTATAAGCTACTAGGTTTAATATTAAATATATACACATACATATACAGACGTGCACACACAATTTCATAAATATCATAAATTCACTATATTTCTATTTCCTTTTATAATATTTCATGGATTTTTCTTTATATTGTTGTATGTATTTACGTCTTTCAAGATTTTTAACTTATACACGTGTAATTCATATCAACATTAAATTGAAAATTATTGTAAAACTTATTATTAACCATACGCACATTAAAATGATAAATCACAGAGTAAAGCAATTTTGAGAAAGCTATAGAAATGGATACATTAGAAAATATGTACATGTAGTCTTTAAACTATTTAATCGTTCAATACAAACAGACTACTTTGCTTATTTAAAATAGGACTCTATAATAGACAGAGTATGCTACGGCATCTAACTAGTCTTTATTTTTCAGTCTGGAAAGTATTAATAATGAACAGAAACTGATTAAAAGAAAATCTGAAACCTTTGCTCATGTATCTCGTTGGTTGGGGTGATCTCAATCTGAAAAACACCGAATTAACTGGGGTTTTTTATGAAGGTTTATTTCTCTGTTACAAGGTAATACTAAATAACTCCCAAATTTCGCTCAACTATCTTAAACATGAAGTAATAGTGTATAATGCCTTTTAAGATATGGTGTATCTTAAAACTTTTACAGACGAGTAGTCACAGTTAGAATTCCTTTTTATCATCCGACTGCTTGATCAGAGCAGACTTGAGTCAACGCCACAAAAGCACAGACAATAAAATTTTATCTTGATGTTTTCTGAAAATTAGGTGCAAATCTAAATCGGAAGCAATCAAACCAATTGACAAAGTTGTAGGTTGTAGAATGCAGAGTCCTATCGTCGATCCCAATCGAACTTCGAACTCAATCAGAATCAATAAAGGAGCTTCTACGAGTATTCTCTGTCTCTCGGAATTGGCAGCCATATCTTCTCAAATCACACTGTACTGCCTTAAAGAAACAACACATTCAGTAAGATACACAAAATATGCAAAAAGGAAAAGACTTCGCACCTGACACTCCTTTGATAATCTGTTTGCTAAAATGGAATAACTTGAAGCTAAACATTAGCAACAATAAAACTCCCAAATCCACCATCCTCATTCGTCGAATCAAACTGGCACCAAGCCAAATATTTATTGTCAAATGAATAGAATGAAGTAAATTTATCGATCTTAGACTGTCAATGCACTCAAGCATACACATGATTCACACGTACAGAAACAGACATATATATATGAGGGTGGTGTGTGTGTAAGTGTGTGTAGGGTGTATATGAGGTGTGTGTGTGTCTGTGTGTGTATGTGTGTGAGCGTTCGTGTGCGTATGTGTGTCCGTGTGTGCATGTATACAGGACTAGCTTTATTATAGAAACATTATTGATGTAACATATTTAACGTGTTTGTTGTTCAAACGCCTAGGTATGACTTTAAACTGCATTCGGTTGAGGGACATTAGTCCAGGAATTTTAGGGATTTAAGGTGTGTAGATCTATCTCTTTGCCAGTGTTATCCCTAGATCTGCACTGATGCGGAATAGTAGCACCAGTCTGGGCTACCTCAATGGGAACTTAAAATGATCTCAATCTACATACGCATTACTTGATTATGTTGCTGTAAAGCTATTTAAGTGACACAAAATTTTGGGGTTCAGAAATCCGTTATATATCTTTACAGCCGAATAATCCTTTCTACTAAAGGTACTAATCGGGAAATCTTGTGGGAGGGGTCTAGTCGATTACATTGACCCCAGTGTTTCACTGGTATTTAATTTATCGACCCCGAAAGGATGAAACGCAAAGTCAACCACGGCGGAATTTGAACTCAGAACATAGCGACTGGGGAAATACTGCTAAGGGTTTCGCCCAGCGTGCTAACGATTGTGCCAACTCGCCGCCTTTTTACAGCTAAATTATAATGACATTATTTGACACCAAATATTAATGATGTAAATACTGCAGAGAATTACTGCTTTTCACAGAAGCCAAATTAGTTATTAAATTAGATAGTAATTACACGGAGAAAGAACAGCAGTTTGTAATGATTAACTTATAACAATGGCATTTCGTAATTCCAAAGGCATACCTTCACCTTACAAAAGCAATATGAATCTGGGCAACACTTCGCGAACAATCATGATAGACATTTTGAACTATAATGCAGTGAAATCATCCATAAGTTAATATTAAATGCATGAGGAATATATAATATGTGTGTCTTGCAAGCTACTCGCACATGCAAGTGCTCCCAGTCGAGAACTCCGCATATCAGAAGCCAGCAAGTGTATGGGGTCATCAGGAGAGAATGTGCGCCGTTTCGGAGCCTACCGCTCGACGGCATCAATGCGCACCGACCCCACTCACTGATATGAGGCCCCGCTTGCTAGATCAACTGAGATGTGTTGACATATCATACAACATAACGATTTAGTAGGAGTCTCTTACAAGAAAATTCATAGCTGGTATTGTTGTGATTAAATAATTCCCGATACTAATTTTAAAAAATGCAATTGTGTGTTTCTTATTAAGATATAATTTAAGTTAAAGATCTATAATACGTAACGAAAGGACCTAGACATTGCTATATATGCATACGTAGTTCTGTAAATTAACGATCTATAGAGTAATTCTCTGGTTTTATAAAGTATAAGTTCAAGGCGCATTTTGGTCGATAGAAATGTGTAAGATGGTATCCTTGTATAGCGTATAATTACATACTTAAACACACTCACCCACACCGATACAAACACACTGGCTGTGTGGTAAGTAGCTTGCTTACCAACCACATGGTCCTGGGTTCAGTCCCACTGCGTGGCACCTTGGGCAAGTGTCTTCTACTATAGTTTCGGGCCGACCAAAGCCTTGTGAGTGGATTTGGTAGACGGGAACTGAAAGAAGCCCGTCGTATATGTTTATATATGTATATGTATGTGTGTGGATATGCTTGTGTTTCCGTGTGTCCCATCCAACATCGCTTGACAACCGACGTTGGTGTGTTTACGTCCCAGTAAAAGAGTACGATAGAAAAACTACTAAAAGAGTACGATAGAAAAAATACATATATACATACATGCATACACATATATGTATTCATATACATCACATAATCAGATGAGTGTGTTTCTGTGCGCAGGCGTGTGTGTGTATGTGTGTGTGTGTATGTGTGTGCGCGTTTGTGTGTCTGTGTGTACTTGCAGGCATGGCCGTGTGGTTAAGAAGCTCCCTTTGCAACCCCGTACTTTCGAGTTCGGTTCAACATGCCCCGCGCTGTCCAATGTCGTGCAGGTGAAGATGTTAAATGGAAACTGTGCTGAAGGCCGTCATCAATATATGTGCGTATGCGTTTGGGTGTGTTTACCTGTGTGTCTGTATCTTTGTTCTCCATTCACCGCTTGACA
Source organism: Octopus bimaculoides (assembly GCF_046866305.1). Lineage (NCBI taxonomy): Eukaryota > Metazoa > Mollusca > Cephalopoda > Octopoda > Octopodidae > Octopus > Octopus bimaculoides. Next base: position 27,535,014 of record NC_142932.1, on the reverse strand, counting down.
TCCGGTGTAATAACGTTTACGTCCTCGTACTTTGTTCAATTAAAACTCTTCAAGGCGATACCACAGCATGGTCGCAGTAAAATAACTAAATGACGTGATATGTGAATATATATACATATCCATATATATATATATATATATATATATATATATATATATATATATATATATATATGTATATATATATATATATATATATATATATATATATATATATATATATATATATATATATATATATATATATATATGTACATACATATACATATATATATATATAAATATACAATACATACATATATATATATATATAATACATATGAACATACATATTCATATATACAAATATATATGCAATACATATACACACACGCACATATATATATAATACATACACACACAACACATACACACACACAACACACACACAGAGCCAGCAAGCAAAAGTAAGCTGAGATCAGTGCAGTAGAACGTATGAAGTAAGTGAATTTAATGATGTTCAGACGGTTGTACTGAGACCATCTCCAAAAAAAAGGAGAAGCAAGGTTGAAGGTCACATCAATTTGAAAACTATAATATCAAGTAAGAAAATTAAGATGTATGCTTGGTATAATAAATGGAAGAAATTTGGCCAAAACAATGAATCTTGTAAAAGATAGTACGAAAAATTAACCGGAAAAATTATCCGTCGTTACCTGTCACATTATGGTTTCTCATGTTTAACATTTGTTACAAGGCGACGCTACAACGCAGTATCTAAAATTAATATCTCTAACACGAAATATTACATATAGTGTTCTATTTGAATTTCTTTTCTCACACATTTGATAACATCATATTATACATTGGGGAAATATGTTCAAGTTTTGGCAGACAACTTCGATCTATCTCTGAAGTCATAGAACAATGGCGCACGTTTTAAATATCCATAAGTACATAGATGGGAAAATAATCGACAACTTCAATCTTAGCAGATTCCTTGCAAGTAAGTAGCTGAACACAGATCAAATCATAAACGTTCGATATTGAAAATTAGCTGAACCACCTTCCCTGAAATATGTAACACTGGTCGATAACCTTATGTCGCGAATCAAAATAAAAGAAGACTACCTTACTGAGAGTAGCCAATCTGCTAAAAATATTAGTTAAATCTTCCTCAAATTACAATCTGCTGCTTAAAAGTTTTAAGACACACGGTGTTTTGGTACGCGTAGCCAAAATGACCAAACTTTTTTTTCTTTTGAGATGCATCTACTGAAAGACCATATCTGATTAGCTATTACACTTCGAA
>NC_142932.1:27501223-27528723 GCF_046866305.1 Octopus bimaculoides | reverse complement strand
GCAAAGAACCGAATCTTGGTGCCTTACATTTGGCCCTTCAGCAGTAATTCTCTCCAGCCAGAGTTTGAACACAGTCTCCAACAGCTTCACATTGCTGTCTCAAATGAGATAATGACCCAATTCATCAGTTGCTTGATGGAATTCGTGAAATTCGGTGTGCGGATGAATTCAGAATGTCTGCTGTGTCGCTTCCTACAGTCAACAGCTTCGTAGTTTTTGTCACATCCGCCCTTATCACGTCTTCCAAACTTTACCGTGTAAAGTGAAGTTGGCATTTTGATACCCGGATGCAATAAGTTCTTCCCCAATATTCAGATGGCTTCCAGTTCTCCATGCCATCTAACTTTTTCTCAGCAACAACTTTCCCCATTATGCTTTCCAATGACGTTTACTGTTACTGAAAAGAAGAGACGTAACATAAAAACATTTAGCCCGAACAAAGAAAGTGTAAGATTTTGAAACATAGTTACGGTGTTTGAATTGTATGCCGGAATATACAGAAATAATCTTATCTGAGTGTCAAAAATGTAGTTGTGAAATTAAAGGAGGTGAAATCTGAGATTGAAGACGTAATTCATTTATCTAATTCCGTGAGACACATTGGAGATAGGCACCACTTATCTTCTCTTTTGCCATTCTGTTTCTCCCATCCAAGAACCCACAATGGCTAGAATTTACCAGATATTGTTTCGCCACGTTTTTCCTACATTGTTCAGCAAACTATATATTTAAGATATTCAAGCTGGACAATAATCGTTCAGTCCAACCAGGTTCCGGAGCGGTGAGAAATGCAAAATCATGGATACATTCTTTTACTTTTGACTAAAGCCGTTAAAAGTATTTATTACATTTTGCCGACTCGTATACTAACAAGGTCTACTGAATGTAGAAAACAAAACATTCAATAAAATTTAGCAAAACCTCCGCAGAGTGACATAATGAAAAACTGACAACACAGGTTTTTCAATGTAACTTTATTGTTTACCGACCATCATCACTTCTCGCCATTAGTATCTTCATGTAGTTTTACATCAAACATGTCTTCATTCCTTCATAATGTTATCTGCTGCAAATTTTTTTAACTGTGAATCTTCTATATCGATCGCTCTACCGCTTCAACAGCATGTTCAGTAGGTTATAAGCTCTGTCTTTTCCCCTACAGTACTACATTTAAAATAAACCTAATTAAACTCAAGCTGAGCTAGAATTAAATTATATCGGAAACTTTAGCGTGAGATGTTTCGGTCGAACTGTAATTAAACACAATTGCGAACGCAGAATTGTGTAAAAATTGATGATTGATCAAGAATGACTTTCACATTGATTCAATTATTTTAGCTTCAAAATAACCCGAAGCCTGTCTGTTTTGGAAGCAGCAAGTCAGATGTTTTAAATAACTTCATATAACCTCGAATATATCATCGGAATTTAACACGGACAAAGATATATGTTTAAATGCAGAAGTGTACAGTTAAGGAAATAACTAAATAATTCTTCTCAATCGAAATACTAATATAATTAGGAGAATGCGAAACTCGTCTTGCAAAAATATGTTAATATGATTGAGACCACTGTTACCATGTAATATTATGTGCGTGTGTGTGTGTGTGTGCACATGCATACTTACGTATATATCTAAAGCAGCAGTAGCAGTAACAGCAGCAGCAGCAGCAGTAGCAGCAGCAGCAGCAACAGCAGCAGTAGTAGTAGTAGTAGTAGTAGTAGTAGTTGTTGTTGTTGTTGTTGTTCCTTGATTGATGGGGAAAGCAGCGTGATAAAACATGAAAATGTTCGCAATTACAAGGAAATACTTACAACCAACACAACCAGATTTCAATTATTTATTCAGGAAACGGAATCATTAAAAACAAAAACAAAAAAAAATGTCACGGAATCGTCAATCCAGCACAGAGAACGTAGTATTTTTAGTTACACATAGAAAAAGGGCAGTCTTTTCATGTCTCCAAAAATCATGTGCATAAAGCTCTCAGTATTAGGGTAAACGGCTCGTAATGCTATAATGTTTAGTTTTGGTAATTAAGTGACCGATCAGTTTGATTATATGACCATCTTCATGCTATGTCTTGTATATTTTGGAGGCAATTAGATATTTCAGCCAGTTAGTAAAAGGGTAAAGACCCCGTTCGGTCATGAATGATCGTGGGATTGCATCTAGAAAGTTCCCCTCCAAAGCACTAGTCCAGGTAAGGTTGTTTTATGGAAGACCAGCATACCAGTTTCCCGTTTCCATGCCACCAATTTTTATCCAATAGAAAGGCAGAGGCTAATACAGCTTGGCACCAGTGGTGTATCATTTTCACAGCTAAGTGAACTGGGACAACGTGAAGTAAAGTGTCTTGCTCAGGAAACACACCACACAGCCTGGTCCGTGAATCGAACTAATTACTTATGGTTGTAAGCTCGACGCTCTAACCACGCGCCTTCACAGTCAGTCAGTACTTCTTTAGTAAATATTTTATATAAAGTGAGAAGCATGATTGAAAGAGTTACTTCTAAGTATAGTAAATACAACGCTAGGCATATTTATTTTTCTTGAATGTAATAAAGCTTCTAATATTATAAACAAACTGAACATTGTGAGCAGGCAGAATCGATAACGCTTAGCAGTATTTCGCCCGACATTACGTTCTGACTTCAAATTCTGCCGAGGTCGACTTTGCCCTTCATTTTTTTTCTCTGGTGGTGGTTGTGTGTGTGTGTGGGGGGGGGGGGGGGGTCAATAAAATAAGTACCTGTTGAGCACTGAGGTCAATGTAATCTTACCCCTCCTCCGAAATTGCTGGCCTTTTGCCAAAATTTGATACCAATATGATAAACAGACTGAAGGCGGCGAGGTGGCAAAACCGTTAGCACACCGGGCGGAATGATTCGCGGTATTTCGTCTGTCTTTTTGTTCTGAGTTCAAATTCCACCGAGATCGACTTAGCCTTTCATCCTTTCGAGGTCGATAAATTAAGTACCAGTTGCATACTGAGGTCGATGTAATCGACTAGCCCCCTCCCCAAAAATTTCGTTCCTTTTGCCTAGAGTAGAAAAGAAATGCTTTGCGGCATTTCATCAAATTCTCCCGAAGTCCATTATAGCTTTCATCCTTCCGGGATAGATAAAGTAAATACCATTTGAATACTCGGGTATTTAAGTCATATACGCTATTATTATTGGAAAAAATTCAAAGTCTTACAGCTGGAATATCCCACTCTGGGATATCCCAGCTGTAAGTCTTTCAATTTTTTCCAATAATAAATATCCGCTATATCGGAAATCTGCAATGACTCCATAACTATAGTCTCGGCTATAAGCTTCGAGCCCTAGTTATCCGTTACAGCACTTACCTAGCGCACCTAATCGTTTAGATCACTTGTGAACTAAACACCCATATCATATATATATATATATATATATATATATATATATATATATATATATATATATATATATATATATATATATGTGTGTGTGTGTGTGTGTGTGTGTGTGTGTGTGTGTGTGTGTGTGTGTGTGTGTGTGTGTGTGTGTGTGTAAACGCTCTTTTGGGTAAAACTGGGCAACCGGAAACAATGGAGTTAGTTGTTCTTCATAACCTTCGCATATTCTCTACACTTCGGCTTGACTGTACTCTGAGACTCGTCTTCCTTCACTTCTTACTTCCGTCTTCTCTCATGTTTTTCAAGTACGTAAGCTATTCTCTGCAGGCTTTTCTTGGTGTATTCTAAACATTATCGTTAGGTTTCTTATTTTCTCCGCAATTTTTTCTAATTCTCTGACGTCCTTTGAGAACATTATAACTGAAGCATTGTTTTCTTTACTGGAACAGCGAGACTATTGATAATTATTATCTTATTGTTTAAAAATGTATCTCTGATTAAAGTATTAATCCAATGTAACTGCATATCATTTCCTAAATGTTTCTCTCCTTTGTGTGTGCGGTGATTAGTTAAATCATTCCTAAGTATTCACGTGTGTTTGGACTAATTCTATTATTTCTTACTTGTCTAATAAGAAATTACTGGTTTTAATTGTTTTTCTTCACTTCAAAACTTGGCTGTCACACTTTTCGATTTCGAAATTTAGGGTACGTTTTCAACTGAATCCTTTCCCTGAGTTTACCTTCTTAAAGTTTTTTACATATACACGTGCATTTGTGTGTGCGTGTGTGTGTGTGTGTGTGTGTGTGTGTGTGTGTGTGTGTGTGTGTGTGTGTGTGTGTGTGTGTGTGTGTGTGTGACTGTGTGTGTGTGTGTGTGTGTGTCTGTAATTGTGTGTATATGTACGTGTAAGTTTATGTTTATATGTAAAAGTATTGTATGTGTTTAATTGTCCTGCTTTTGTAGGTTTATACTTACGTTAGCTCCATGTATAAAAGAAGTGATGTGAGTGTTCTAATCGATGCCAGCTTCAGCGTTCCCTGTCTTGATCATGAAGACGATGAAGAAGATCATTTGCATCCAGGGGTTTTACAAATATTCTTCTGATATACTGCAGGGGTTATTTCATGGATTCTTCTTCTCCCATAGTTGTTGTTTTAAATATTCTCGATTTCGCAACGCACCCCATTGTCCATACTCTGTACACTTTTTCAAACAAGAGGAATACAAACTAAGGTACAGGTTCCATCCACGTGTCCCCCACTTCAATAAGAATTACAGGGTCCAAAATGTATATGGGAAACAAAGCCAAATTTAGCAAGTGTAAGCACAGGCATGGCTGTATAGTTGGCACTCCGTCGCTTAAGACGTCGAGGGTTCCAGTTGATCCGATCAACGGAACAGCCTGTTCGTGAAATTAACGTGCAAGTAGCTGAGCACTCCGCAGACACGTCTACCCTTAACGTAGTTCTCGGGGATATTCAGCGTGACACAGACTGTGACATGGCTGACCCTTTGAATTACAGGCACAACAGAAACAGGAAGTAAGAGTGAGAGAAAGTTGTGGTGAAAGAATACAGCAGGGATCTAGTTCAAAACGGGGGCGCCAGTATTTTCTTAACGAAACACTTTGAAACTTAGGACACTGGTAGAATGTGTCATATAAAACATCTTTTTCTCTTAGGCTTCTTAAGAAAACTTATTATATTGCAACTTATTTCATGTTAAAGTTGTCGTATTTCTGTAATTTCAACCAATGACTGACGTCCATTCAGCCGAATACAGTAAGTGCTGACTACGGAAACAAACGATTCACAAACGATTCTGGCGGTGATAAAATTATTATTTTCTTGTCAAAAAATGGCTGAAGCATATTGGCAGTAGCTAATAAACCTTTCTGTTATAGGCACAAGGCCTGGTTTTTGAGGGAAGGGTTAGGGCAAATGTTGTACACATACAGTTCAGGCAGATGTTAACGAAATTATATTAAAAATAAAACGAAGGAAAACGAACACAGGTGTGTTGCATCTCTGCAAAATGTCAGAAGTAATGGAGATTAAATACGCTTTACACCGCTTAAACTAACAAAGGAACCGCTTAAACTGCCAAAGGAGTAAGTATAAACAGCTGAATACTTGTCAGTGATTAGTTGAAATTATCGAAATAAGACAATTTTTTACATGAAATAACTTCGAATACAAAACTGTTTTTCTGTTCTATAACACAAAATAGATAAGTATACGAAGTTTGAAAGTCTTTCGGTACCAAAAATACTACATGAAACATAAATGAAAACTGGTGCCCCCGTTTTGAACTAAATCCTACAGCAGGGTTCGCCACCATCCCCTGCCGGAGCTTCTAGATGTTTTCGCTCAATAAACACTCACAACGCCCGGTCTGGAAACCGAAACCGCGATCCTATGACCGCGAGTCCGCGGCCCTAACCACTGGGCCATTGCGCCTCCACTATGGGTATATAGTAAAAAACTTGCTTCTCCGCGCATGCGTTGGTCAGTATTTTTTTTTTTTTTGCACTGCTAGGAGTCACGACGCCGTACACCAACGTCGTGAATTATTGAACATGTGACGCACAACGACAACGTAAGACATTTGTTTTTGGGGGATTCAGTGGGGTTTTGTTGCTCGTGTTTTCTTATTTTGTCGAACAAGAAATCTCCACTGAATTCCGGGCAAATTGTTTGCCTGTAGTTGTGCTTAGAAGTCTCCCTTAGCGGTGAGAAGTGTGCTTTGGGAGCGTATCCCTCCTCCTATAATTGTGCTTATTTTTTTACCAGTTTTTAGTGAAATTGTTGTGTGACTGTTTTGTAAAAAGAAATTGAATGGTGAAACTATCTTTACGTTTTCTGAAAAAGCAATATTTTGGACTTACAACACTTTTGCATAATAGCAACGATATATATAACCACAAAAGAGACCGATAGAATAACTACCAGGTTTTGAATCAAATGTCCTGGGATCAATTTATTCGACAAAAACCCCTCAAGGCGGCCGCAGTCAAATGACTGAAACAAGTAAAAGATAAAAGATAAGTATATATATATATATATATATATATATATATATATATAATGCAAGAGACTTAGGGGTTGAGGATTCAACCCACTAAGGGATAGTATCTATCCAATATACTGCTGGGAGGGTACCCAATTATTGTTACACTAGTGTACAAAATAAATTAATTAATTCAATGGAATACACTGTCTGCAAGTCGATGGATACCGCATATTCTCCTCCATTTTCTTATTGCTATATATATAGTGAAAATCATAATAAAACATCCCCCACGATCACTTATAATCATTTGTATGTATATTTAGAGGCAACGAAAGTTATAAGCGAGTAAGGGATACAAAAGAAATTTTACAAAATCGTGTACCTATAAAGAGGCAATAAGACTGTATAACAGTACAAAACTGCAGAGACAGAAAAAAGAAAAGTGTGTATATCATCGTGTTATACTGGTATAGTCATACTGCTCCACAATTAATGCAGACTTGAAAAGAATTAATCTAATCTCATAGTTGACAGCTATTTGTCAGATTTTCTAAATTCGCTAAACCGGTTGCAGTCAATGAAAGCTGAAGAAATAATTCATGTATATAAGTGTTACTTCGAAGCACACATGGTTTAATGTAGCTTTAGTTGTGGTGTGTTATTTTGTCACTAATTTGTATCAGCACGTACTTGACCAATTAGTAAGGGGAATTGTATATTATAAGAAAATAGATTCAACTAAAATATTCAGAGGCAAACTTAAACTATTTTATCAACACCATGCAATATAAAATAACCTCGTTCGAGTGAGACAGATTATTATTCCTGACTCTACAAATGGATGAAATGATGCTTTCAAATTTTGGCACAAGGCCAGCAAGTTCGGGGGAGGGAAGTAAGTCGATTACATCAATCCCAGTACTCTATTGTTACTTACTTTATCGCCCTCGAATGGATGGAAGGCAAAGTTGACCTTAGCGGAATTCGAAATCAGAATGTAAGGACTGACGAAATGCCGCTACACATTTTACAGTTGTGCTAACGTTTCTTATTTCTTTATTGCCCACAAGGAACTAAACATGTAGGGGACAAACAAGGACAGACAAAGGGATTAAGTTGATTACATCGACCCAGTGCGTAACTGGTACTTAATTCATCGACCCCGAAAGGATGAAAGGCAAAGTCGACCACAGCGGAATTTGAACTCAGAACGTAACGGCGGACGAAATACGGCTAAGCGTTTCGCCCGGCGTGCTAACGATTCTGCTAGCTGGCTTCCTTAAATAGATGAAATATACATCCATAACTTGAGAATATTTTAACTATTTACATATTCTCTCCTACTTGTTTTCACTCTAGCAATGTTCGTATTTTTACTTTTTTCAGGGGAGGGTATTTTCTTTGTAATGTGAAGGGTGAAATTTCGGTGCCAATTGCACTTCAGGATTCTGTATTTGTGGAAATTATATTTTCTTCCATCTTCTACGAGGGCAACTGTATAGCGCATTGTACCCTGTTATTTTTGTTTTCTCCGCCTACAGATGCACGTTTCGACATCTCCAAATCGGTACAGCTTATGAACAATATAGCATTAGTTTCAAACCATGGACACAGGAAATTTAGATGAAATAGAAGATCGCGCTGTGAAACCTTTGCCCACCAAACTCGATTCATCTAGAAACATTTAGAAGTTTTTCACTGTAAATGTTCTTAGTTGATCGCCGAACAATAATTTCTGCTTTACCAGCAAAACTTTACCAGCTGAAAGAACTTTTTCGATGAAAAAAATTTAAATATCCATAACAAGCTATCGAAAATACATCACGGCTACCACGTAATTGCATTACTGCAATTTAACAGAATTATTGATATTTATATTACTCTGAACATAAATATAAGATCTGTTTTTCTTTTCAATAATTTTCAATTTAACGATCATTATAATTATATGAATCAAAGTTTAAAAAAGTCTTTCGGTGAAAGAAAATAAATATTTTTAAAATCCGTAAAATTACATACGAAAATGAAAATAAACTGATTTCGTGACATAATGTATGTGTGTGTTTATATGTGTGTTTATGTATGGGCACGCGTGTGTTTTGTGTATCTCAATTTATAATATTCAACTAATGTTAACTGATAATATAAAAAGTATTTAATAAAACTTTACGTTTTCTTGATTTATTAGCAATACTCTAGTCAGCTGTATTTTTACTTTGAGTCATGTCTTTCTTAAAATCGTTAAATTTAAATTAATTGCAACGCAAATAAAGAAGTAAATTTAGCTTTTTAGTAAAATGGACGTTAATAATACTGTTTAATTGCAATAAAATGTTTACGAGACAGTTTTTTTTCTCTCTCTCTGAAACGAGGATCGAACGCTGTCAATGACGTCTACACCAAAGACAGAACGACAAATCAATTGCTTATTTAAATAATATATGTCCTTCGGGAAACATAAAATATATGGTATCCGTAAGACTAACTTAAAATACGTCCTGTTATATTTTCTGTACAAGGCCTTTGTGAAGTGTGACCCAGTTGAAGATAATCAATTTAAAAGCCAAAAGATAGGAGCTTATCTGAATCGCTCAATATGATGATTTCTAATCTATGCATAAGGCCAGTGATTTTCACGGAAGGGGTCGCCGATACAGTCATCCTCATTACTTGACTGGTACTCAGTTTTAGTGACCTTGCAGGGAAGAAGGAAAAATTGACTACGGTGGAACTTAAACTTAGAAAGTTAGTAGTCGAAAGAATTGCATTTTTCCGACGCTCTAATGATTCAGCTCGCCCAAAGCTCTTGAAGATTCATGTTCAGAGTGTGAGGTGTATTTCGGGATACTTAATTATTATCTTACACTATTCAAACCAATGAAAGAGCTTTTTATTTCTTTCAAATACTCCATGGTTGATAAAATGCTGATACAAGATTTAAAAAGACATGTAGCCAATGTTGCTACATGTGCGGAATATAGCGGTTTAGAAACTGCCAGATTTGTAAATGCTGCGAGATCTTTTGTAAACAACGGCCGGGTGATATTGAAAGCATCTTCCGTGAATGTTTCAACTCTATCGGAGAGAAGAACCTTCAAATCTTTCGGGCACTATAAGACTACTGCAATTCATCCAATAAGTTCGAAACATTGATGATGATGAATCCGGGAAAATCAATGAGTGCCATCGCCAAAGAACAGCATATATGTATGTATGTATGTTCATGTAGAGTTATACAAAGTAATTTAACATTCAACTCAAGTACCCAATATTTATTAGTACAGCACATATATTATAATAACATTTGCAAAAGGAACTTTGACAGAGATTTACCAGTTTCGGCTTGGATACTGTCACCAGTGAGGTGATGGCCAGCAAAACCCTAGGTCACAGTCAAACTTTTCACGCGTGTGTGTGTGTGTGTGTTGTGTGTGTGTGTGTTAGTGCATATGCGTATAAAGTTTTACAATTTATATCTCCGACTACTCGGTCCTACGCCATGTCATAAATCTTAATTGTTATATGAAAAACACCGATACTGAAGTCATTAATAAGATTACTCTCCCTTTGATATTTGATAACTTTGAATTATGTACTGTGTTCAAGCGAAAACATATATATATTTCTAATTCAATTCCAATAAAAGAAAAGTCTGATGGAAGAAAATAGCACGTTGAAATAAACGACATTTATGGCTTGCTGAATTAAGTGGTGTTGTCTCTCGCGAAGAGAATCTTCGCTAAAAATCTAGGCGTTCGGTGAACAAAAGAATATTTTGAAGTTTGAAAGATAGTCTACATAAGCATGTACTTAAGTGTTCAACCCTAGGTTTTTTAGCCACTGAGGGAGCCTCTACGTGATTGCTATCATATTGGTAATGGTAATCATATCTATCTCAAGTGTGTGTCTGTGTGTATTGTAGACTCTTCTTTGTAGACAACAAAGGTAAGGGTTTTGCAAATTTTTAGTTATTAACCTGCATATATGACTTGTTCATGGTGATTAAATGTTTCTTATTTCTTTACTGACCACAAGGGACTAGACATAGAGGGGACAAAAAGGACAGACAAAGGGGTTAAGTCGATTACATCGACTCCAGTGCGTAACTGGTACTTAATTCATCGACTCCCAAAGGATGAAAGGCAAAGTCGACCTCGGTGGAACTTGAACTCAGAATGTAGCGGCAGACGAAATACCGCTAAGTATTTCGCCCGGCAAGCTAACGTTTCTGCGAGCTCGCCGCCTTTCATTAGATTACAGCTGTTATCTATCTATCTCTTCATCGTGGCAGCTGCAAAAGTCAACATCGGCGGAATTAGAACTCGAATCGTAACAGCAGACGAAATACCGCTAAGCATTTCGCCCGGCGTGCTAACGATTCTGCCAGCTCGCTGCCTTCGTGATTAAATGTTTCTGTTGTACTTATTCCGCTCCATCAACTTGACCTCTGTACAGGTGCACAATGTGTCACGTGTCAGATGTCGAAGTGATATTTATTTGCATATTTACTCTAAACACGTCTGTGCAGGTTTCAGGCTCAAAATATGCTAGTCGCTTTATTACATGACGTAGTAGAATAACTCGTCCCTTTTCAAGACGCATATTTTGCGTCCAAGACATGTCAAGAATAAATATCGTTAATATTGATATTGTTTCTGTTCACAGCAATGAAAGTCAGGCGCCAGATTCATTATGTACATATGTGAGTATATATGTGTACAGAGGTTAAGAACTAATTAAGAGAGTTTCGTTTGTGGGTGGGGGCAGCTGCCAAAGCGGTTGGGCTGTATCTAAGAGATGAAAGACAGAATGAGGCCCAAAAAAGGGGGGGGGGAAATAACGTGGAAATTGCAGTGCCAGATATCACTGAATATTTTTCTGAGGTGAATCGAAGCAACACTGCCATCACTAGAGCTGTCAAGAACGGTCAGCTGTTTTATTACATATAGAAGAGTCTCCAATAACTCTGGTTCTTTGAAAAAAAATCTGAACTGCATAGTACTAAGAATGTAAAAAGTTCAAACGGGGGAGGGATTTTCTTTTCCTGGTTTTCTGCTATATCTTATTGTCATTTTCATACTGAGTTGAAATTGGAGTTAAGATAAAGTCTATATGCTACTAGTGAATGATGTAGCTGTTCATAAAGACAGCTCTGATGAATTCAGTGGATATTATGTAATATGTATCAACTTATAAATGAAAATAAGGAAAACGGACGTATACATACCTTTATCGACATTTGTACATAAAGTATCTAGGTTTATGATAAGACGACAGAAATGATAATTTTAAAACTTGCTATAATTTTAGCTTAACCATCTCGAAAGTAAATCGTAGGTTAGGCCTTCAAAGGACAACATGTGGGAATGACATGCGGAAATTGCAATTTGGATTTAAATTGATTAAATTTTGAACATCAAAGCAGATATGTAATTATTCTAGTGATGTTTGCATGTTTGGTTCTGAATGCACTCAAACTAAATGATGTGCATCCAGGTCGAAATTCAAATTTTTCCTTTGTCAAATCCGCATGACTTCTCAAGATGTTATAAGACTCAACTTATGTATGAACAAGATTATTATTATTGCACACAATATCTTTCCTTCAAATTATTATCTCACAATTCTAGTGAGTTGAAATTACATCAAAGCAATAAATTATATTTCAAACATAACCAGGCATCTTTAATTTTAGTAGAGTTTCGGTGTAATTTATTACATTAATAAGTTGTTCGGAAAGAATTCACAAAAGTAGCACATAAAATACAATAATGTTTTTCTCAGATAACCAGTTTTATTGATTTAAAAGCTTTCTCACGTCGTGATTTCATTCGTTTATAATTCTCAGCACTAATGTCTGGTCGATCCTATCTTTATTTTCACTCGATACCAATTCTTTCGTAAACAAAATAGCAACAGCGATATCACACGTGACTAACAAAATGATGGATGCATTCTTTTCAAAATGTGTAAGGAAGCTCGTGATGATTCTATATTTTCTCTTAATCCAAATCTAATAAATTGATTAATTAAGAAGTAAGCTTTACTATAAATGTAATTCCTTAAAGGCAGCGATGACGTTCTCTCTTGATAACTTCAGATTTTGTTTCTTCGATCGTATTTAATAGAAAAAAAAACATTTTTTTTTTTTTTTTCATTTTTTGAAAATCATTTTTGGTCATTTATTATTCTCTCTTTTCTATTAAATTCCTTGGTTTTCCGTTACTTTTTGTTTCTATTAAAAAAATTTTTTTTATTCATTTTCACTCCATTTCATTTCATTTCATTGTTCGGAAGCAAAAATCAAGCACAATCACTGAAACGGCCATTGTTATGCAGGTATTTTTCGATGTTAATTAATCACCATTCATGTCCACCTGATCAGTTGATTCGCTTGATTTGTATTTCACACGTGATAAAACTTCATTCTTCTCAATTGTTTGAGACTGAGTGGTGAAACGCTTCTTTCTAAATATGCAGGAAATTGTAACGTAACGCACAATTTAAAGATTCACTCATTATCATTTGTAATTTCATCATTACAGATTTTTTTTTTTTATTTATTCATTCATGTATTCCCTTCCATCTTGCTCTTCTCATTCCCTTCATTCCCTCTCCCAAATTCTGTCCTCTTTCCCTTTCTTTCTATCCTTGTATTTTTGTTATCTTTTGTGCCATATCTTTATCTTTCATTTGAGGTTTCACTTTAATTATTGCTTGTCTTTTTTTTGCTATTATAAATGCTAAAATCACTATTGAGATCACAAGTACCATCATCGAATCACAACAACGAGAAAAAAAAAACAGCAACAGCCTCCAATTATCATAATTCAATTTATATTCTACATTTTGCAGGGCGCTTTTTTAAAAATATATAATTAATAATTATTGTTGTTAAGCTTTCAATTTTTGTTATTTTTATTCCTATACATAACGATAAGGGTGGCGGTAGCGGCAGAAACCTTATAACGGTGATATCTTGTTCACTTTCAGGATCTTCCTGTCATCACAATTATATATTGACTTGTGCCATTATTATTGCTGTTTGCTGTTGTTGTTTTCGTTTATCAGGGGTGGATGCACCTAATGAGCCTCTCGTATCGGAATATTACCCTGTTTTGCTTCATACAAAATTCTTTCCCTTTTTCGTTTTTCTTTTATTATTAACTTTTAATATTTAGACTTTTCCTTTTTTTAAAATAAATATATATTCTTCAATTAACCTAGGGCTTTCAGAAAAGTGAGAAACTGTTTTTAGGTTTCTAAATATTTTATTTTATAAGCTTTGCTTCAGTAGCGTAACTTCATGGCTTAAGCAACAACTGGAGTAGCATCATGAGGTGAAAGTTGGTAACTCCAAAGGCAATAACAGTTTATACATCCTTAAGACTTTTGAAGAAAAAATAGCTGAAACTTGTGAAAATAAAAACACAGATTATATATAAGAACAATCAGAGAAAAAACTTAAGAGAACTGATAAAAGAAAAATACAATCGCAAACTCAAAATCAGACATATGTGAGTCATGATCTCCTTCAAACTACAAAACGCAGCTCTGTGAGACTTCGTGCAGGGTCTGTATTTTCTATAGAATTGATGGTGCCGTATGTAATATATATGCAGTGCCAAAATCATGAGGGAGTGAGATCGATTCCTGGACCGAGCTGTGTGTTGTGTTCTTGAGCAAAACACTTTATTTGACGTTGCTCCTAGTGGAGACGCAATGGCCCGATGGTTAGGGCAGCGGACTCGCGGGCGTAGGATCGCGGTTTCGATTCCCAGACCGGGCGTTGTGAGTGCTTATTGAGCGAAAACACCTAATGCTCCACGAGGCTCCGGCAGGGGGGGGGCGAACCCTGCTGTACTCTTTCTCTCACTCTTTCTTCCTGTTTCTATTGTACCTGTATTTCAAAGGGCCAGCCTTGTCACACTCTGTGCCACGCTGAATCTCCCCCGAGAACTACGTTAACGGTGCACGTGTCTGTGGAGTGCTCAGCCACTTGCTCGTTAATTTCACGAGCAGGCTTTTCCGTTGATCGGTTCAACTGGAACCCACGTCGTCGTAACCGACGGAGTGCCAACAACAACGACGTTGCTCCAATCCAGTCAGCTGAAGAAGTGAGTTGCGACGTCATTAGTGCCAAGCTGTATCGACCTTTTTGCCTTTCCCTTGGATAACATCAGTGGTGCGGAGACTGTGATGCTTTGCGCGTGTCCTTGACGATGAGCAGATGTGGTTACCGTTTGTCAGTTTCGCTTGCTACAGCTCGTCTCTTGACAGAGCTGAATCTTCCTGACTCAAGCATAGGGTGTTTGGCATCTAGAGTGGTGCCAGATGCTCACAACCTTCTGTCAGTCAGGAAATGTGGTGGTGAAATTATACTTTCACGTTTTATAGATGGTTAGTGGCGGCCCAAGAATGACAACGCAATCGGGGAGGTTCTGGGCGTTGATAAATATCCACTAACCGTTGCTACCGGAAGATTTTCTGGCCGGTGTCCACGGATAATTTCTAGAAATCTCTGGCATGGCAGTGTTACCGGTGGAGGGGAGGCATTTCCGGCTCTAAATAAACTCTACACGCATGGACATGCTGTAACCCGGGCCTGCTTGAGCTGCATGCAGACCAGCGAAATTCTCTTGCATACACTTGTGTAGTGCCTGAGCATTGCTTGGATTTATGTGGGACACATGCTGTGGTGTATAAGACGGAACCGGCTGTCATCCGAGTCCAGTGCAAAGATTGTCCTGCCCCGTCTTCCTCTGGTTGAGAAGAACAGGTATTGTTTATTTGTCTGGTAGCCTTTGTGAAAGCAGTTGAGTAGTGGACCAGTTCTAATTGTCTGAAGGCAGACAGTTTCGTCTTTAGTCAGGCCCTTACCAACTTTTTCCAGTGTCACTTGAAGAAGGAAGAGAGGATAGAGAGGAAAATGTTGCCTTCTGACAAATTTGCTGGAAGGCGGATGAAATTGGCACGGGTGGGTCGGAATGAAAGGGACTGCTCTGTGCATGTACCCTAGATACAGAAAGAACGGGGAGAAGGAACTTGCTCTCGGGTTCAGGGTGACCTTAGTTTAGGGGTGTTTCAACGAGCAGCCCTTGGAAGTCTCCTTCCTTTTAGAGAATTAATCTGTGTTTGAATTTAAAGTTCTGCTTATTTGTTTTTTGCTGAATAAACTTCCTTCATATTGTATGGCGTTGTGTAGTCTTGAACTACCCATCTCATGTGCTCTTCATATTTATAATAAAGCAGAGTCAGATTTGGGGGGTATTTCCTTGTTATTTCTCCCACATTGTTCGCTCTATAAAACTTTTGTATATTTCTAAAGAGTGAAGGAAACTAAAATATTATAAACATTATTCCAAGGGGCGACTAGTTAAAAAAAAAAAACCTACTTAGAATACAGCAGTCAAAGATAATCTGAAAGTTCAGTAAAAATATTTAATCCATAATCGTTAGTCCGACAAAATATATTCTGTTTCAACCACGGCTAGGGCTATACAGAATATATTTTTTCGTACTAGAAATTATGGATTAAATACTTTTAAAATATCATACAATTACTGGGATAAAGGTTTTCAGGTAACTAAAACTGGACTGAGATGACCACTAATGTTTTTTTTATCTTTTAGAGGGACGCATCATAATTTTTCTACAATACAGTAAAATAACATAGCAGCTTCTTATTGTTGGCCGATTATCTTTTGATATTGTATAATAATTTTAGAAACGCCTGATACTTCTTGCGTGTATTGATTTCTCGGTGTTATGTCAAAGCGTGAAAAGGCGAAATCTGTTTTTACTCGACATATGGCCTAAGTAAAATTCAAGCAAGTTCTGTCTATAATCAAATTATATTATTGCCTATGATGGAAGTGAATTCAATAACACTGCTATTGTTTATTCCCATGCCAACTTTATATCATCAAATCTATTCCACCTCTAACCATTTCATCCATTTTCCCCACTCATAACATATCTAGAGCTACATTACGAAATGTGGCTTCAGCTTTTAGTAGACATGAAATTGTGATTTGTGGGTTATTTGGCTACTACTTTTAGCTTAAATATTCATTGAATCAAAAAATTCAAGCTTTAGTGGTATGGTAGTATGTTGTTGTTGGCACTCCGTCGCTTACGACAACGAGGGTTCCTGTTGATCCGATCAACGGAACAGCCTGCTCGTGAAATTAACGTGCAAGTGGCTGAGCACTCTACACACACGGGTACCCTTAATGTAGTTCTCTGGGATATTCAGCGTGACACAGTGTGACAACGCTGACCTTTTGAATTACAGGCACAACAGAAACAGGAAGTAAGATTGAGAGAAAGTTGTGGTGAAAGAGTACAGCAGGGTTAGCCACCACCCCCTGCCGGAGCCTCGTGGAGCTTTAGGTGTTTTCGCTCAAACACTCACAACGCCCGGAATCGAAACCGCGATCCTACGACTGCGAGTCCGCTGCCCTAACCATTGGGCCATTACGCCTCCACATGGTTGTATAAATATGGGAATATAAGTTAGGTGGTTGGAAGAGATTTGCAACAATTATTCTAAGTATTTCTTTCCTATAAATAGAGTCGTTAATATATAACTATCTTCAAATATTTTCATCTTATGTGTTTCAATCTCAAGGAGCCACTCAATGAATTGCAGCTGGCCAGAGTACTAATTAATACAAAACATCTATAAAGACATGGACATTGAATAATTGATTTTCACTTTTAGAAATGATAATGATATTAATATTTTGAACTTTCTCCGATATTAAGGTCGCAGAATATAGAACTAGCTGAAGAAGAGAATATATAGGCAACGACAGCTGAAGCGTCGTTCACCAAGTGTTTCCTTGCTGTACAATATGGAAGTTGGTTCTCGTCAAATTGAACCATTTCAGTACGCACGCACGCACGCACGCACGCACACACACACACACACACACACACACACACACACACACACACACACTTACGTGTGTGTCTTATTTTTTATCGTTTACTTGTTTCAGTGGTCAGACTGCGGCCATGTTGCAACACCGTCTTGCAGAAATTTTAGTGGAGCGAATCGTTCCCGGTACATATTGTCTTTTTAAACCTGATATTTACTGAATCGGTCGCTGTTGCCGAAAAGCTAAGTTAGGCGGATATAGACACAGCAATGCCGGTTATTAAGCTGTGGTGGTGGAGGGGACAAGCACTGACACAAACACGGACACACACACACACACACATACACACACACACACACACACACACACATGTATGCATATATATGTGTGCGCGTGTATCCACGACGGGCGTCTTTCGGTTTCCGTCTACCAAACAACCACACCCATTCACAAGTTTTTGGTCGGCCTGTGACTATAGTACAAGACACTTACGCAAAGGGTGACGCAGTGTGTGTGTGTTTGTGTAAGTATATTCTATAACTATGAAATATATTCCTTATTTTGGCTCTCGACTCTTTGATGGAGTAATTAGGGGTTCCACATATTGTTAAACCTCACGGAGCCCATCCCGTTCCAGCTATTACCACAGCCGCTTACGGGCAGAGAGAGAGAGAGAGAGAGAGAGAGAAGTCCTGAGGTCGATTTGTTCGACTAAAAACCCCTTCAAGGCGATGTTCCAGCATGGTCAGTCAAATGACTGAAACAAGTAAAAGAATAAACGAATGCATAAAAGCAAATATCTGATATTGGATTGCTGAACCAGTTGACAGAGAAACATCATTATCACAAACTCGACCACTACCATAGCTTCACTGTCTCCGTTAGTGCTTTTGGCTGTATTTGGTACGACGTTTTGTAGAAATCGATGAGGGATTTTCCGTTCGATAACAAACTGATCCCAGTAATTCAATCCCTATACAGCGTGGTGATCCTGAATAAGGCCATCAGAGTCACTTTCGGGACAACAATCAAAGTACGTCAAAGCTATCCCTTTGCGCCGTTGCTTTTCGACATCTTCCAACAGAATGGACGAGACAGTACGTGACTTCCAGCCTTCCGCTTGCAACTTGCGTTTTGTGGTCGATATCGACCTAATGGAAGGCACCAAAGCAGAACTCCAGGAACTGACCACCAGACTGGAAAAAGTAGCAGAGCGTACGGAATTATGTTCAGTTCAGAAAAATATCTGATCAATAATTACAACAGGGACATAACAACCACAGCCGTTTGTTTTGTGCTCCGTATACAAGAGACAGAACAGACCTCTGATGCACTTGTCTTCGAACGCCTGGAGTATTCATTCCATTTTTGTTGCAGATGTCCAGCCTTTGTAGGAAGTGTACAAGTGTAGAAAGGTTGATGCTGTGCGCATACACACACACACACAGGACGCAAGCAGAAGCGCGCATACAGACGCCCACAAGTACAAACACACACACACATGAATACCAATAATGAAGTATGCATATATATATATATATATATATATATATATATATGTATATGCCAGATGATGCTATTAAGTTAGGCATGGCCTGGGTCAATACTGGCCGAAACCTATCAAAGTATCAAAGTATGTCCACACATACACACACACACACATACCCCCCACACATATATATATGTGTGTGTGTATGTATGTATGTATATCTATACGCATACATACATACATACATACATATATATATATATATATATATACATAGATACGCACACGTCTATGTGTATACGCGCGTGCACGTGCACAACCAAACTGAGTACAGATAATGTATTAGCCAACCAAATTCAACATGGTCTGATTTTCACATTATATTTTCTTAATATTTTTAGAAGTATTTACTTTTTTTTTTTTTACAACAAACGTCAGATAGATACTGTTATGGTGAAGACAACCACAATTGGGTGGCGTTACTGTCTAGTTAGAGTGAGACAATCTATAAAATAAATTCGTATTACTACAATTTTCGGGTCAATGTTATTTTCAAATCAAAATTAATTTGTAATTAATATCATTGCTCATTTAGCACTACTCTGAACTTCTCGATAAAATTCTTTAATTTTGACCTCTTATTTTTACTTCAGTTGAGTCATAAATTTTATAAAATGGGAATATTAAATTTTAAAAATATTACAGCATGTAATGACAACTTAGTATCTATCAGACATTAAGGTCCCTAATTTGTTGTTAGTGAACTCCCATGCACTCTGATAATGTGCTTCAGATCTGCCCAATATATTTGTTCTCAATTCGAACTATAATATAGTTCTCTGTTTTTCTCTTTTTTTATAGTCTATATTTTCAGTTCATATGATTTTATGCTGTTATAATGACAAGAACATATGAATTAACATTTATACATCATCAATCATCATCGCACGTAGATACTGTCAGCTTTTTATTGTAGTTATTTAGATCAAGCTTTTCCTATGTTCAAAGTAGCGTTCTCTCTGAAATTATATCCTTCAGTTTATTACATTCGTAATCGTTAAGTTTGATTTTGCGACGTTAAAAATATTCTGTTTACGCTGATCAAGTATCATTATAAAATATATAATATCCTGGTTTTGTGTTCATCTTTTTGGCCCGAGGTTGTTCTTCAGATATTCGTTTCGCCCTTCTATGCCATTTTGTGTAAGTGAGATGGATATTTTCTTTAAGTAGAATATCGTTGAGTTCCATAGTCTTTTCGTCCACAACAAGGGTGTAAATTTTGTTTCAGACAGTCTTTTGATATTATACTTAATTACCAGTATGAGCAGACATGGTAATTTTATGGTACTCAAATTTTGTTGTTTGTTGTAAAGTATTCAAAAAGAAACTGAATTGTTCTAAAGTATCTAAAAGTTTGTTCGTAATCTTTTCCATTAAACTTCTGTAGGTCTTCAAAAATGAATACTATAGAATTATTCTCCCTTTGGTAGAAATTTTGTTCAAATGTTGGAGTGAATGTAATATCTGTGATTATACCTCAGATTTTTAGGGGTTTTTTTTTTTTTTCTGTAGATGAAACCTAATGCATTTTCTTCGAGAATAAGATAACGGCAAATTCAAAGGCTATGGTAAGTCTACTGACAATCGTTTCTTTATAATTTCAGACCAAATATTTGACTGCTGTTTTGTCAAATTAAAAATAAAACTCGGTATACAGGTACCCAATTGTTTCAAAGCATTTTCATTGGAATAATTACAGTGATTTCTGTCGATAACGTCTGCCGAACCGCTAAGTTACGGGGACGTAAACACACCAACATCGGTATCTAAGCAATGGTGGGAGGGAACAAACGTAGACACAAATACACACACACACACACACATATATATATATATATATATATATATATATATATACACATATATATACATATATATACATATATACATACACATACACATATATATATATATACATATATATATATATATACACATACAAGCATGCATATACATATACATATATACATATATATACATACATTTGCATACATACATAAATATATATAGATAGACATATAAAGACATATATATACATGCATATCTATACACATATATGCATGCATATATATATATATATATATATATATACAAACATCTATATAAATACACAGTGTAACGAATTGAAATGAAAGTAATATATATATATATATATATATGTATATATATATATATATATATATATATATATATATATATATATATATATATATGTATATATGTATATGTATATATGTATATATATATATATATTTATTTATTTATTTATGTGTTTCAGCCAAGTGGCTGCGGTCATGCTGGTGCACCATATAATACTTTCACTATTATATGGTTTCAATTTCAATGACGTTCACTAAGTATATATATATACTTAGTGAACGTCATTGAAATTGAAACCATATAATAGTGAAAGTATTATAACACATTACAATAGAGATGTTATTGTTTCAATTTTGAGACGTGAGAGATAAGAAATTTCTCCGGGCTCATATTAGACAAAAATTTTGGCCCATGACACGGCATGGACCCTACGTAAGGCATAAGTAAAATCGTAATAAAATTGGATCGGTTTGTTAGTTCTCGAGTTTTAGTGATGCACACATATAGAAACACAGACAGACAGACACACATTCTCAGTTTTATAATTATAGATTATATCTTACTCGTATAATACATACACGTATATAAGCACACATCTGTCTCTATGTATATTCGGGCGTTCTCGCACGAGGTGTGACATGTTTTGTGTGTCTGCACGCACCTGTATGTATATGTGCCTGTGTATGCGAGTTTCAGTTTTCTGGCTGGCTGAAGCCAAGGAAGAACAAAGTTTCGCTGATGGTGACTGTCGAGCAAGGAGCACTACTTAACAGCTGTGCACATGTCTCCAGAAATGTTTGGCCATTCTTTTCTTCATGGCATCTTAATTAAGAAGTATGTTTGACTCTTTCTGATTATCTCTCCTCATTAATCATAACTGGGAGCATTCAGCACTTTCCTCTCTTTCTTTCTCTTTTAGTCATTCTCTCTCTCCCCCTCTTTCTCTCTCTCTCTGTCATACGTATATATCTATATGTATATAACATATACATAAACACACATATACATACATTCTTATATATATATATATATATATATATATATATATATATATATATATATATATATATATATATATATATATATATATATATATATACATATGCATATAAATACACATACATATATATATATACACACATACATATGCATATAAATACACACACACACACACATATATATATATATATATATATATATATATATATATATATATACATATGCATATAAATACACATACATATATATATATATATACACACATACATATGCATATAAATACACACACACACACATATATATATATATATATATATATATATATATATATATATATATTTACATATACATTCACTCACATTCACACACATACATATATTATATATATGTGTGTGCATGCTTGTTTCTCCTTATCTCTCTCTCCTCCTCTCTCTTTTTCTCCCTCCCCATATATATATATATATATATATATATATATATATATATATATATATATATATATATATATATATATATGAATCTTAGGGAAAACTGCATTTGTAATTTCGTTATGAACAAAATGAAACAAAATGGGAATGAATACAGTCGATGTGTACACACACACATACACGCACCAACACATAAACACTATCGCGTGCACGCACAAATATGCACATAGCAAAATTATACTTTAAGACCAAATACCCTACTTGTGTGCATGTGTATGTGTGTATGTTTGTGTGCATGTGTTCATGTATGTGTGCGCGTTTGCATATGCATGTGTGTATGCGTACACTAATTTCATGCAACATTTATGCGTATGCAATCTTCTAACTAGATTAATGCTTGACATTTCCTGGAAGCTGGAGAGCGTAATTTCGTTAGCCTATATCCTTAACTATATGTAAACTCGGGCATGTCAGTCTCCCATATCGTAGCACGAGTTTTATAAATTTAGATTTAGAGATCATAATCAGTTAATTTGATATTGTTATATAACAGATTCGATAAGAATTTATCCCGCCTATGCACTAAAATCCACAGGCTGCTTTCCAACACAACTAAGTTTCCTGCTTACACTTAAGTCCACGAACATTTATTCCCCACTGGGTCAGTGCTAACGTATTTTTGCGGTCCAAGTGATCTTCTATACTGAAGCCAATACGTGAGCTTCTATGTAGTCTCACGAAATGCAAGAAATAGCAGCCGTGTCTCCATCAGATCATATCTCAAATGTATATATATATATATAAAAGATAATAAGAGTGAAAAAACTACAGAAGGCTTGTGTTACATGGTTAAAGTATATATTTAAATTATGTCAGAAAAATGTTATAAAAATGTTATAAAATCTTTTTGGTATATAAACATTGTATTTTGAGAAATAACCGGCTTCGTGTTGTCTTTTCAAATTTCTCTACACACATATATATATATATATATATATATATATATATATATATATATATAGATATAGATATAGATATAGATATATATGAATAGAGAAAGAGAGAGAGAGAGAGGTTATGAGAAGTAATGGTGTGTTAGTAAGACCCCCAAAGGTGTCAGGTAATGCTGAGTAAGTGCTATGGATAGACCATAGTTAAGCTCCAGGTTTTGATGATTATGCGAATAAGGAGTCCAACGTAGGTCATTAACAGCGTGTGTATATATATATATTTTTTTTTTTTTTTCAGAATGAGATCAAAAACCAAGGCTGTGAAGATTTTAGAACATTTATAAATAGAACGTCTTACGGCTGTTTCCAGGATATTTATTATATCCCTTCATCGGAGACGGTGTGAGAAGATGGTTAAGCAATAGTTAATTTAGATAAGATACGAAATATAGAGTGAAATGGAGGAATGAAAATAGATGTGAGATATGCAGGGATCTTGCATTTGTTATTTAGGCAGAATGGTATACATATAAGATTCCAATACCTTGTGAGTAACATCCAATAGTATCAAAAAATTTATATATATATATATATATATATATATATATATATTAAAAAGAGCACTTCATCGGTTATGACGGCGAGGGTCCCAGCTGATTCAATCAACGGAACAGCTTGCTCGTGAAATTAACGTGCAAGTGGCTGAGCAATCCACAGATACGTGTACCCTTAATGTAGTCCTCAGGGAGATTGAGCGTGACACTGAGTGTGACAAGGCTGGCCCCTTTGAAATATAGGTACAACTCATTTTTGCCAGCTTCGTGGACTGAAGCAACGTGAAATAAAGTGTCTTGCTCAAGGACATAATGCGTAGCCGCGAATTGAACCCACGACCTTACAATCGCGAGTCGAACGCTCTAACCACTAAGCCACGCGCCTTCACACACACACACACACACACATATATCGTTTGTAGAAAACAATCGTTTGTAGAAAACAATCGTTTATAGAAAGCATAAACCGGCCTTCCCTAGGAGTGGGTGGGTGGTAAGTAGCCTGCTTACCAACCACATGGTTCAGGGTTCAGTCCCATTGCGTGGCACCTTGGGCAAGTGTCTTCTATTATAGCCTCGGACCGACCAGAGCCTTGTGAGTGGATTTGGTAGATGGAAACTGAAAGAAGCCCGTCGTGTGTGTGTGTGTGTGTGTGTGTGTGTGTGTGCGTGCGTGTGTTTGACCCTCACTATCACTTGACAACCGATGTTGGTGTGTTTACCTCCCAGTATTAGAGCGTTTAGGCAAAAGAGACCGATAGGTTAAGTACTAGGCTGACAAAGAATAAGTTCTGGGATCGATTTGTTCGACTAAAGGCGGTGCTCCAGCATGGCTGCAGTCATATAACTGAAACAAGTAAAAGAGTAAAAAAGTATGTATATATATATCAGATTCAGATAATATTGCCAGGTGTATGCTATCTTGCTAAAACATGCAATGGTCATGGTTGAATAGATATGATGTATAATTAAGTAAAAGACGTTTAGACGAGGTGATCTGCATTCTCTATACACACAGTAACGTAGTTCATATGCAATGTACCAACTTCAAAGTCTTAAATTCACAAAGATTATCATTGCAATCAATAGATAACTACCTTTTAAGATTGCTTTCGGGAGCATATTCAAAGAACTCTGCAGCACATGTCAAGTCAACCTGTTGCCACCCACTTCAACACAAAATGCCATTCCATCACACAGTTATCAGTGTGCAACATCTCCGCTCACCATCGATTCACACGCTGAAAGGAAACGGAACGAACAATGTTTCATATTTAAACTAGAAGCCAAGGTCAACGACGCGTTCAAATGAACGATTTTTGTTTTTCTTTTTTACCCTTCTCCTATCTCACTCTTAGATAAGTACTCCCATTCTTATTCTTCACCTTCACTCACACCTCACTTTTTCTCTTTACTTCACTCTTGCCTGCTTCTCCTTCGCTTTTCATTTCTCCTTCCTTCTCCCTCTCCCTCCTAGTTTTTCCCCTCCCACTGCTTCCTGTCTACGCTTGAAGCTCCCATTGCGTTGCATTCCCAGCAATCGCTCTCCGTTTCTTAAATATTAGACGCTGTAAAACTCTGTTGATTTCATTTTATTTCTCAGATTTCATCTTTACCCTGTAAAAGGATTCTGTTTGAAATGTTGGATATTGCACTCCCCAGCGGTAGTTTTTATCTTGCTCTTTCTGTCGCTTTAAGAATGAAACATTAAAAAAATTAAAAGCGAGACAGATAGCTTCGATAAGTATTAAGCAAATAAAGATGATACTTATGGGAATAAATCTTGTCTTTAATGCCTTTGAAGCAGGAAACATGTTTCAGTATTATTCGACCTCTCCAGCAAAGCATATTCTTCTTAGCATGGCAATTAACGGCAAATATTTATAGAAATAGAATATATATATATATATATATATATATATATATATATATATATATATATATATTTATATAGATATGCAGGGCAGGGAATCGTCAATTAGTAATAAAATTAATAATTAACAATTTTGCCGGGTAGCTCAGTATGAAAAACCTTTTCGGTAAAAAACATTTATAATCATAAATATATAGGGATTGACAGTAACCTGCTTCTCCAACATACTGAGAATTCAGAAATAGCAGTCAAAGAACTACTGATTTCAAAACTACAAATTATTACTCAAGATTGATAGCGATATTTTTGATACACACAGAACAAAAAACAGTAGAGAAGAGTAAAAAAACACTTGCCTTTAGTTAATTTAGTACGATCGTTTCACAGTTAAGAGTAAAGAATACTCTATTCTGATCTTCAGCTAAATATTCTTATAAATTTGTTAATGTCTAAATAACTCACGTTAATTTTGACCATGTGAACATCAATACCACGTGAGGAAGACGTTAAGAAATTTATCGGCCAGTAAGTTCAAAATCCCTCGCCCTAATGAATTCAATTCAGTGTGCATCAGAAATAGTCCCGCATAGGAAAGAGACCCTAAATGTTTTTTACCGAAAAGGTTTTTTCATACTGAGCTACCCGGCAAAATTGTTAATTATTAATTTTATTACTAATTGACGATTCCCTGCCCTGCATATCTATCATTTTAATAATAACTGTAAGGTGAATAGTTAAACCGCAGGAAGTTCGTACGGGTCTCTTTCCTATGCGGGACTATTTCTGATGCACACTGAATTGAATTCATTAGGGCGAGGGATTTTGAACTTACTGGCCGATAAATTTCTTAACGTCTTCCTCACGTGGTATTGATGTTCACATGGTCAAAATTAACGTGAGTTATTTAGACATTAACAAATTTATTAGAATATTTAGCTGAAGATCAGAATAGAGTTTTCTTTACTCTTAACTGTGAAACGATCGTACTAAATTAACTAAAGGCAAGTGTTTTTTTACTCTTCTCTACTGTTTTTTGTTCTGTGTGTATCAAAAATATCGCTATCAATCTGGAGTAATAATTTGTAGTTTTGAAATCAGTAGTTCTTTGACTGCAATTTCTGAATTCTCAGTATGTTGGAGAAGCAGGTTACTGTCAATCCCTATATATTTATGATTATATATATTTATATATATATATTGATGTAGATAATTGCTATCGATAACATGGCTAAGCGGAAATACCTCTGATGAATGCTGTGCTTATTAAATACACCTAATGTGTGGGTTTACATGAATGATACAACGAGTTCAATAACTTGTGTTAACAAATGATCTGTATAATTATTTGATACATATATTCCCTTTAAGATTATTAAAAGTTTTAACAGTAAAGGTGCATGCCTGAGTGATTTGGGGCATTTCGCACACGATCGTAAGGCCGTGAGTTGAATTTCCGGCGACGCGTTGTGGCCTTGAGCAAGACACTTTATTTCACGTTGCTCCAGTCCTCTCAGCTGGCAAAAATGCATTGTAGCTGTATTTCAAAGGGCAAGCCTTGTCACACTCAGTGTCACGCTGAATCTCCCTGAGAACTACTTTAAGGGTACAAGTGTCTGTGGAGTGCTCAGTCATTTGCACGTTAATTTCACGAGCAAGCTGTTCCGTTGATCGTATCAGCTGGGACCCTCGTCGTCGTAACCGACGAAGTGCTCCAAAGTTATAGCAACGAAACAAGGGAGATAATCGCTGTTAGATCT
>NC_142932.1:27480722-27495722 GCF_046866305.1 Octopus bimaculoides | reverse complement strand
ACTCAGTGGCCACATAGACTCTTGCGCCAGAAACAAAAACCCTAAATTCATTATATTCCCTTTCTATCAATGTAAAGACAGAATCTCCACACAAGAAAGAATCAACAAGGAGAATCTTTTCATAGAGAAATTCCATCCATTTCTTAACACACACACCCCTCAGTGACCTTATTTCTCTATGAACAGACACAAACTTCCTGTTTGGAAAAAAAGAGTTCATAACTCTAACTAAAAACACTTGTCTCCCCTTACACACACTTCCTGTTTTGACACCACATTTCCTGCTTAACACAAACTTTTAACCCTTTTTTTAAAACCTAACAAAACTCTCAACTCTCATGCATCCTTATTTTTCCTACCAATTTATACATGAACTACTATTGAACTACAAAAGCTCAAAGACAATATAATGTATGGGTATATTTATTTTTTTATATATTATTGTTTTATATATTATTTTCTTCATTTTGTACTTTTTTGTACTTCTTTGTAAAAAAAACATTTTCATTCTCCTTCTTCTTGATAATTTGCTTCATCGCAATGAAAACCGGTTAGAAAAAATCTTTATTAAATTATGCTTCCAGTTCAGCATTCTGGCTTTTTTTCATTTTCCTATATATATATATATATATATATATATATATATATAATTGTATCTATGTACATATATATATATATATATATATATATATATATATATATATATATATATATAATTGTATCTATGTACATATATATATATATATATATATATATATATATATATAATTGTATCTATGTACATATATATATTTATATATATATATATATATAATTGTATCTATGTACATATATATATTTATATATATATATATATAATTATATGTATGTACATATGTATATATGTACATATATATATATGTATGTACATATAAATATATATATGTATGTATGTATGTATATATATATATGTGTGCATGTTTATGTATGGAAAACTTATATAAATATATATA
The DNA here is from genome assembly GCF_046866305.1 of Octopus bimaculoides. Lineage (NCBI taxonomy): Eukaryota > Metazoa > Mollusca > Cephalopoda > Octopoda > Octopodidae > Octopus > Octopus bimaculoides. The sequence continues at coordinate 27,494,730 of NC_142932.1, read as the reverse complement.
TTTATATACATCTATATACCTGTATATTTACATATGCACACACACACGCACACACATACATGAATGTATGTGTGTATTCATGAGAAATGATAAAATCAGTACATCAAAAAAAAGCATAAAAACTCCACAAATCTTTGCATCATTTTGTTTCATGCAATTATATATCTTTGCACCTGATTTGACTTTACCATTCCATTCCTGACAAAATCAATAAAAACTTGGTACACCTTTTGATATAATCATTGAATGCCCTTGAATACCATGCTGCAGTATGGCCAAAAATGACATGTAGGAATATACCAAGAAAATCTAGAATTTGATTAACAGAAACATTGAAATGTCAGGTGAAACAGAAAGGGGAAAAAACAACAGGATAGGTTTTTAATTTTCTATACATGATTGATTAACAATGATATGTAATTAAGGTTAGGTAATTAATTAATAATGATATATAAGTAATTAATTAAAGAAGGTAGACATATTTATTTCGTAACTGAAGTAATTTTATTATTATATAGCAAGACAGCCCATGATACAACCCACAAGTGTCAGAGCCTCTATATCGTCACCTGATATGCTAGAAATAGCAGTCAGGCCTTTCTCAAATGCCATATTGTAATTTTAAACAAACAAAGGCCCATTTGATAGTATAGTCTTAGGTATAATTGGTGTAGTTCATGGCATGATCATGGCTGCAAAATCTTTTATCATAGAACTGCTTAAATAGAACAAAACTGGCAATAAGCAATAGAAATAATTCTTTCAACTATAAGCACAAGGCCTGCAATTTTAGTGGTGGAAACTATTTGATTATATTTGTCCCAGTACTAGACTGCTACTTATTTTATTGACCCCAAAAGGATGACAGGCAAACTTAACTTTGACGGAGTTTGACCTCAAGGGGCTAAACATAGAGGGGACAAACAAAGACAGACAAAGGGATTAAGTCGATTACATCGACCCCAGTGCTTAACTGGTACGTAATTTATCAGCCTCGAAAGGATGAAAGACAAAGTCAACCCCGGAGAAATTTGAACTCAGAACGTAACGGCAGACGAAATACCGATAGGCATTTCGCCTGGTGTGCTAACGTTTCTGCCAGCTCATCACCATAATTTGAAACCAATATTATTCTGCTTCTTAAGGCAGCAAGCTAACAGAATCATTCACATGCTGTGCAAAATGTTTAGCAGTATTATGTCTATCTTTGCATTCTTAGATCAAATTTTGCTGAGCTCTACTTTGACTTTCGTTATTTCAGAGTCAATAACATGAGTCCTGGTTGAGCACCTGAGTCAGTGTAATCTACTTTCTCCCACAAACTCAAATTACTAGCCTTGTGCCAAAATTCAGAACCCATATTACAATAGCTAAAGGCGGCAAGATGGCAGAATCGTTAGCATTCCAGGCAAAATACTTTGTGGCATTTCATCTGTCTTTATGTTCTGAGTTCAAATTCCATTGAGGTCAACTTTGCCTTTCATCCTTTCGGGGTCAATAAAATAAGTACCAGTTGAGTAATGGGGTCTATGTCATTGACTTCACTTGTCCCCCAAAACTGCTGGCATTGTGCCAAAATTTGAAAGTGATGTTACTACAGCTATTAAGGTGTAGTGCGGTGGTTCTGTGGACCCCTGGTGGTCTGCCGAGGTAGTACTGAATTTAGTCCATGAAACTAAATTCAAAATTTCATATATAACTATATCTATGTCTATCCATCTATCTATGTATCTACACACATATATATATATATATATATATATGCACACACACATAGGGATAAGCATATCAAAAAGTGTCCTTGGGAAAACTTATTTACTAAGAAGGTTGGGAACGACTCATTTACATAAAAGGGTTGGGAACCCCTACCCATCTCTGTTGGCTCTAATATACCAGACTATCAAAGAAAAAAGAAAAGTGATTTCTACTTCTGGTTCACATTTGAATCATCCAAGCCAAAGAGGATTCCTATGTGGTTACTTGATCTACTAGAAACAGCAGTCAAATCACATTCATATCACACCCTACCTTTTTAGAAAAGGTCATGTTGGATAGTGATATCCTAGGTTTCCAGCATAGGGAAAAAAAGTTGTCTGGATGATCATATTTGGAATGCTTTGAAATACTTTTAATCATAGGTCTATTTGACTACAACTGACCTGGAGTGAGGCAACATGAATTGTTTTTGATTCCACATAGGTTAGAATATGACTGAAACCACTATCCTAAAGCATAATGCATCTGGAACCATTTTATACAAGAATTCCTTCCTGTTAGAGGGAAAGCTATAATCAGAAAGTGCTTCACTTGCTATTTCTAGAAGGCCAAAGAAGCCACATAGAAGCACCTTCATTGGCTCATCACTGTTGAATTGTTAGTGATAGATAGGATGAGAATCCTGTCATAAAATAAATTGCTCCATAAAAAAAAAATAGTAATAATAATAAAGAAAAGGTAAATATAAAGACAGAAAAGCCATCATTCTACTCACCTATTCGACATTCAATGAGGATAAAATAGCTGTAAGACAGTAATAGAATTTTTTTTTTCCCAGCTGCATCATTATAGAATTGAATTGCTGGAGGCTTACTACAATTTAGCATTACTTGGTCTGTCCATACTAACAGTTTCTTAATCCTGTGTGCCAGCTTAAAGTAATAGAGAAAAACAGGAATGGTAAATTGTGATAACAGTTATTTTCCTGAGAATATTATATGAAATAAGCAAACTAGTTGCCACTGGCAGCCTAGACAAAGAAGCAGACTCAAAATCAAATTAATTCAAATCAAATTTTCCCAAGATCTTCCAGCAATGATTCCTTTCATAAGTATAAAATCTATTGTTAGCAAAGAAGAAAGAGAGCATAATCCATTTCGTGACCAAACTTATATTAAATAAAAATGGTTGAGATTGCCGAGAGGATAAGGTACAGCACTACAAGATGAGGGGATTTGGGGTACAAATTCACTGCAGATGTTTCTTTATTGTGTAAAATGGTTGTATTAACTTTGCTGACAAAGGACTTATAATGTAGTAGCTTGAAATAGCAGCTAAATCTCTCACAAATCACAACTTAGTATTTTTTGGTTTTAAAAACAAATGAAGAATATCTTAGGTAATATAAAGAGATGTGATGCCATGACCATCTTGTCAAAAAGATTAATGACAAGGTGGTCATGGCTAGAATGCCTTTCATGCTAGAACTGCTTGATCAGAGCTGATCAGAGACCAAACAGTAAAAGATAGCTGGTTGGCAAGGTAGGGCTCTGGATGATTTGAACCTCAGGCAAACTACAGAAAACACAGTTCTATATTTAAGAAATGAGGAATTATGTACATTATTTGCATTATTTACATTTGACAGATATTTGTCCTCATCTTGTTTGTTGTTAACACAATGTTTCGTCTGATATACCCTCCAGCCTTCATCAGGTGGCATGGGGAAATTTCGAACCTGGGTTGTCATTCCTAAGGTATATTTTTTCAATGTTGTTGTTGTTGTTATTATTATTATTATTATTATTATTATTACTGTTCAAGTCACTGCCTGGAATCGAACTTGGAATCTTGGGGTTAGTAGCCCGCAGTCTTAACCACTATGTAATGGTTAAGAGCATGGGCTACTAACTCCAAGATTCCGAGTTCGATTCCAGCTGGTGACTTGAATAATAATAACATTGGAAAGAAAAAAATACCTTAGGAATGAGTACCTAGGTTCGAAATTTCCCCCAAGACACCTGATGAAGGCTGGAGGGTATATCAACCCAAACGTTGTGTTAACAACAAACAAGATGAGGACAAATATGAGCTTTATGAGGTAATATCAAAAAGTTCCCAGTACTGTAATACACAAAGAGATGGCAGCACATGGTTGTGTGCACAGTGAGAGCTAATGTATTGAGTGACATCCCTGTGTTTATCTCGGAAGTTGTGAAATTTGTTTTTTTGTGATCACGTGTAGGCTGTAGTCTGTGACAATTGTCATGGACATGAACAAAGAACCAACGTGAAATTTTGCATCAGACTTGGGAAGTCTGCTACAACGATATCAAGCATGCTTCAGCAAGCTTACGGTACTGAGGCAATGGGTCGTACATAATGTTTGGAATGGCACGGACACTTCAAAAGCAGAAGAATGTCCCTGGAAGACCTTCCGTGAGCATCACTCCCGGAGATGTGGTATTGTGCATCAGTCACAGTCACAGTCAGCTTTATGAAGTAATATCAAAACTTCCCAAGGGACATGCTCGCAAATCTGTGGTATTGAACAGAATATTTGTTGTAGCCCATCTTTTATACCATGATAAAACAGGCATATGATAACACTTCCAATCAGTCAAGATCAGAAGCCATGAGAGCCAGTGCCTGGTACTGCATCAGGGCATTTATTATTATTATTATTATTATCATTGTTATCATTATTATTATTATGATGATCATCATTATTTAAATGGTTTGATTCAGTTCCATGCCAGGTTTAAATAACTGAATGAGAAAGATTTAGCTGCTATTTCAAGCTACCATATAGCGAGCCCTTTTTTCAGCTAAGTTAAAACAACCATTTGATAATTCAAGCATGAATAAGATGGATTTCTGTCAGAAGCCTGTGAAACTATATGTCGCAAGGGCCAAATCCAACTGTTTTAACCCTTCATGAGTCACCTGACCTTTCTAAACATGGTTAGTCACATGGAGTGCTTACACACCCCAATGCAAAAAAAGCTTAGAATCATGTAAAATATACTCCTTCTGTTTGTTCAGAATGTAAAATATACTCATTAATTGAGAATTCTACTGCAAAGATATTTAGTGAGAGGAGCCAGATCTGTGGGGCGCAAGGAATTGGATACTCCACAACAGCAATGTACCCTGTCAATGAGCCCTCCTTGCTCATAGGTTTCTCACCAAAAACAGCATGAGTTGTGGAAGATGGAGAGCCAAGAGCACATGGGACAAAGTTTAGAAGGCCAATCTGAAAATGTTGAACCTTACAATGGGAGATGGCAGAGGACTGAGATATGTGACACATTGCTGTACTTGAGAGGACCCATCCATTACAACGGATTTGAGATCCTAAAACTAAGGTGTCATGTAAAGAGCAATGGTGTTGGTGCCACTTAAAAAGCACCTGTGATTGTGATACACAAAAAGCCACCCAGTATTCTCTGTGGAGTGATTAGCATTAGGAAGGGCATCCAGCTGTAGAAACCAAGCCAAAACAGACAATGGAACCTGGGGTGACCCCTGGCTGTACCAGATTCTGTCAAGGTGTCCAACCCATGCCAGCATAGAAAACAGAGGCTAAATGATGATGATGATGATGATGATACATATAAATACAAGCATACATATACACACACACACACATATATATGTATGTATGCATGTGTGTATCTGTGCATCTGCCTCTCTTTGTTATGTGTCTGTCCTCTACTAGCACTTGACAACAAGCTTTGGTGAGTTTGCATTCCTAAAAACTGATAAAAGAAGTTCCTGGCTTAAGGGGAAAAAAATAAGTATTTGGGTTGATTCATTAGACTAAAATTTCTTCAAAGCATTGCTCCAGCATGGCTGCAGTTTGATGACTGAAACAAGTAAAAGATAAAAGATGTAGATATATATTTGTGTGTGTGTGTGTGTGTGTGCGAGCATGTATGTGTATGTGTGTGCATGCATCTATGTATGTGTGTGTGCGCGAGAATGCATGTGAATCTGTGTGTGTGTGTGTGTGCGATAATACATGTGTATGTGTGTCTGTGTGCATGCATATATGTATGTACGTGTGTATGCGTGCGAGTGTGCATGTGTATGTGTGTATGCATGCATGTATGCATGTGTGTGTGTGTGTGAGCATGCATGTGTATGTGTGTGTGCATGCATTATGAATGTGTGCATGCATGAACGTATGTGTGTGTATGTGAGTGTGCATGTGTGTGTGTGTGTAATGTTAAGGACTTGGAAATTTATGGTTTGGAACCCAGGTGTTCATGTAGCATACAAGTGTTGGCAACTTACCTGAAAGATGAAGAACTCTAATAAGTGGTTTGTTGTTCATTGAATTTGTGATGTATGTTTGCATCACTTAAAACAAAAATCATCTGTGTGCTTTGTTTGAAAGCTATAGGCTGTTGGATCTTCACACATCAAAACCAACTGCAGAATCCACTTGAGATGCAGTATGGTTTTGTTCCAGCGAGAAGTACCACACATGCCATCTTCTCTGTTAGACAAGTGCAGGGAAAACATTTAGCTAAGAGTAAACCATTGTACTTGACATTTGTTGACCTAGGGAAAGCCTTTAACAGAGGTATTGAGGGAAAAATTAGGCATAAGAAGACTCTGATGGGGTATGCAAAAGAGACGACTGTGCTGGTTTGGATATGAGATGCATATGTATGCGGAAAGCCACACAAAGAAAGGCTAGTTGATGAAGGTGGATGGAACTCGTAGAAGAGTGAGGCCTAGGAAGATATGGGATGAAGTAGTGAAGGCTGATCTCAAGATGTTGAACCCCAGAAGACAGTGACTAAAGGTCTGAGTGTTTCAGGCATTGGGACAGACCTTGAATATGCAGTAATCCCTTGCCATATTGTGGTTCATCTATTGCATTTTATCATTTAAGCCTACGCCGATTCCTCCATGGTGTTGTTTTGCATTTATAATAAAATAAATATATACAAATTATAAGGATGATAAAAAATTTACAGTACGGTGGTTTCTACTCTGTGGATTTTCACCTATCGTGGGTTGTTTTGGAATGTAACACCAGTGATAGTCAACGGATTACTGTATACTCATATTTTGAGTTCTATTTGAGATGCTGGGGGGACAAACAGACATACAAACATACATGTATATGTATATATATATATATATATATATATATATATATATACACATCATCATCATCATCTATATATATATATATATATATATATATATATATATCATATCATCATCATCATCGTTTAACGTCCGCTTTCCATGCCAGCATGGGTTGGACGATTTGACTGAGGACTGGTGAGACCGGATGGCAACACCAGGCTCCAATCTAAATTTGGCAGAGTTTCTACAGCTGGATGCCCTTCCTAACGCCAACCACTCAGAGAGTGTAGTGGGTGCTTTTACGTGTTACCCGCACGAAAACGGCCACGCTCGAAATGGTGTCTTTTATGTGCCACCCGCACAAGAGCCAGTCCAGGGGCACTGGCAACGATCTCGCTCGAAAACCCTACAAGGCCAGTCAGGCGGTACTGGCAACGGTCACACTCAGGATGGTACATCTTATGTGCCACCCGCACAAGAGCCAGTCCAGGGGCCCTGGCAACGATCTCACTTGGCTTGCCGGGTCTTCTTACGCACAGCACATTTCCAAAGGTCTCGGTCAGCAGTCATCGCCTCGGTGAGGCCCAATGTTCGAAGGTCTTGCCTCACCACCTCAGCCCAAGTCTTCCTGGGCCTACCTCTTCCACGGGTTCCCTCAACTGTTAGGGAGTGGCACTTTTTCACGCAGATATCCTCATTCATTCTCACCACATGTCCAAACCAGCGCAATCGTCTCTCTTGCACACCACTACTGATGCTTCTTATGTTCAGCTTTTCTCTCAAGATACTTACACTCTGACGGGTATGCACATTCACATTACACATCCAGCGGAGCATACTGGCTTCATTCCTTGCGAGCTTACGCATGTCCTCAGCAGTCACAGCCTATGTTTCACTGCCATGTAGCATGGCTGTTCGTACACATGCGTCATACAGTCTGCCTTTTACTCTGAGTGAGAGTCCCTTTGTCGCCAGCAGAGGTAAGAGCTCTCTAAACTTTGCCCAGGCTATTCTTATTCTAGCAGTTACACTTTGAGCGCACCCACCCCCACTACTAACTTGGTCACCCAGATAGCGGAAGCTATCGACTACCTCTAGTTTTTCTCCCTGGAATGAGATAGAAGTTGTTTCCTGTTTGTTTACAGTGTTTATTGCACCTGAACATCTGCCACATACAAAAACTAACTTCATAGTTAATCTGCCTTTGATATTGCTGCACCTCTTATGTGTCCATAGCTTGCACCGGGTACATCTTATAGAGTTTCTACCTACTCCTTTACTGCATACTGAGCAGGGCCATCTACCTGAAGGGGTTTGTGTTTTATCTACCTTCCTACTTATTAGGATTTTGGTTTTTGCTTTGTGTTTTATCTACCTTCATATATATATATATATATATATATATATATATATATATATATATATATATGCAGCAGGCTTCTTTCAGTTTCTGTGACCCAAATCCACTCACAATGTTTTGGTCGGCCCAAGGCTATAGTAGATGACACGTGCCTAAGGAGCCTTGCAGTGGGACTGAACTCTGAAAAATGTAGTTCTACTTACTACACTGCCACTCCTGCTCATATATATATATATTTATATATATATATATATATATATATATATATATATATATATAGGCGAAAGTAGGTGCAGTGTTTAGGGTTAGGGGTTAAGGTTTAGGGTTAGGCTGGAAACAGGTGGTGTGCATATTCTTTACCTCTGCCATATATATATATATATATATATATATATATATATATATATATATATACACACACATACATAACCCCTGTTTGAAGGTTATAATGGACACAGGTTTGTGTGTCACATAGCTAGCTAGAGGCGATGGCCTCTTGGAGCTAATCAATGGCAGCATTCGTCCTATTTTTGGGACTGCCATGTTAGTTTGGCGATAACTATTAATTTCCAGTAGTGCTGCCGTAGTCTCCTTTAGAGAGACTTAGAAATATTAATATTTATATATCATCATTATCATCATCGTTTAACGCCCGCTTTCCATGCTAGCAAGGGTTGGACGATTTGACTGAGGACTGGTGAAACCGGATGGCAACACCAGGCTCCAGTCTAATTTGGCAGAGTTTCTACAGCTGGATGCCCTTCCTAACGCCAGCCACTCAGAGAGTGTAGTGGGTGCTTTTACGTGTCACCCGCACGAAAACGGCCAGGCTTGAAATGGTGTCTTTTATGTGCCACCCGCACAAGCCAGTCCAGGGGCACTGGCAACGATCTCGCTCGAAAATCCTACGGGAGCCAGTCAGGCGGTACTGGCAACGGCCACGCTCAAAATGGTGCATCCCATGTGCCACCCGCACAAGAACCAGTCCAGGGGCACTGGCAACGATCTTACTTGGCTTGCCGGGTCTTCTCACGCACAGCACATTTCCAAAGGTCTCGGTCAGTAGTCATCGCCTCGGTGAGGCCCAATGTACGAAGGTCTTGCCTCACCACCTCAGCCCAGGTCTTCCTGGGCCTACCTCTTCCACGGGTTCCCTCAACTGTTAGGGTGTGGCACTTTTTCACGCAGCTATCCTCATCCATTCTCACCACATGTCCATACCAGCGCAATCGTCTCTCTTGCACACCACAACTGATGCTTCTAATGTTCAGCTTTTCTCTCAAGATACTTACACTCTGACGGGTATTCACATTGACATTACACATCCAACAGAGCATACTGGCTTCATTCCTTGCGAGCTTACGTATGTCCTCAGCAGTTACAGCCCATGTTTCACTGCCATGTAGCATGGCTGTTCGTACGCATGCGTCATACAGTCTGCCTTTTACTCTGAGTGAGAGTCCCTTTGTCGCCAGCAGGGGTAAGAGCTCTCTAAACTTTGCCCAGGCTATTCTTATTCTAGCAGCTACACTTTCAGCGCACCCACCCCCACTACTAACTTGGTCGCCCAGATAGCGGAAGCTATCGACTACCTCTAGTTTTTCACCCTGGAATGAGATAGAAGTTGTTTCCTGTTTGTTTACAGTGTTTATTGCACCTGAACATCTGCCACAAACAAAAACTAACTTGCTAGTTAACCTGCCTTTGATGTTGCTGCACCTCTTATGTGTCCATAGCTTGCACCGGGTACATCTTATAGAGTTACTACCTACTCCTTTTCTACATACTGAGCAGGGCCATATATATATATATATATATATATATATATATATATATAAATATATATATATGGATAGATAATTTAAAATTATAATTTACTCCCTGATCAAATACTGCAGTTTTCTGCGGTACAGCTCGTAACATCAACATGGGTACAGGGGATAAATATGTATTCACATCCGACTGTGTAAATTTTGGAAGTGTTGGTTGGATATCTCTTGCATGATGTTGCTTGATTGTGTGCGTATTTAACCCTGGCACTTTCAAATTTTATAATTGAAATGCTACACTGATGACGGGAAGCAAGTAAATTAAATACTTTAATCTTGAAACGCGTCTGTGGCTACCCGAAGTCGTCGATTTGTTATTTTTGTCTTTGCCTACGTAAAAAATGTGTGTTACTGTCTGGGAGATTCTTACGGTAGTAGAAAAGGAAATTTTAACTCCTATCTCTAAATTCGGTATGTGGTGAAGCAATTAGCTGACCCCCTAATTATAATTATGTTTATAATTATAGAATATTTATATGGATAGATAGATAGATAGATAGATAGATACATACATACATACATACATACATGTCTACATATATATTTACACAGATATATGATATATGCGTGTGTGTGTGTGTGTCCACATAACCAATGTTGGTGTGATTACGTCCTTGTGATTTAGAGATTCAACCAAAAAAGACCTATAAAGTACCTCTGGGGTCACTTTGTCCAATGACTAAAACGAGTGTAAGATACAAGAAAGATTTTTCTAAAATTTCTCTGAAAACAAATTTGGAGTAGACATGCCGGATCTTGTTCAAAACGGGGGCACCAGTTTTCATTAATGTTTTATGTAGTGTTTTTGGTACCGAAAGACTTTCAAACTTCGTATACTTATCTATTTTGTGTTATAGAAAACAAAAAAATTTTTGTATTCGAATTTATTTCATGTAAAAAATTGTCTTATTTCGATAATTTCAACCAATCACTGGCAAGTATTCAGCTGTTTATACTTACTCCTTTGGCAGTTTAAGCGGTGTAAAGCGTATTTAATCTCCATTTATAATTTCGTTAACATCTGCCTGAACTGTATGCGTACAACATTTGCTTTTTCATTTTCTTTCACGCGTGTTTATTTTGTTAACATCTGCCTGAACTGTATGAAAGGTTTATTATCTACTGCCTAACCCTACTGCCAATATGCTTCAGCCGTTTTTTGACAAGGAAATAATAATTTTATCACCGCCAGAATCCTTTGAGAATCGTTTGTTTCCGTAGTCAGCACTTAATGTATTCGACTGAATGGACGTCAGTCATTGGTTGAAATTACAGAAATACGACAACTTTAACATGAAATAACTTGCGATGTACGTATTTTTGTTAAAAAGACTAAGAGAAAAAGATGTTTTATATGACACATTCTACCAGTCTTCCAAGTTTCAAAGTGTTTCGTTAAGAAAATACTGGTGCCCCCGTTTTGAACAAGATCCGACATGCCAAAAATATGTATCATAAATAGTAAATGTAGACGACTTTTTATTTTGTGATGTTTTATTTAAATTGGTATATAGATCGGATAAAATGCTTTGCGGTACTATTAAAGCAGCACGGTCCCGAACGCGTAGTCGCGCTAACTAGTCGTGAGTAGTCGATCCTAACCCTAAACACGTATTCATTTGCACACGCGGGTTAGGGTTAGGGTTAGGGTTAGGTTTAGGGATAGGGATAGGGTTAGGATCGACCACTCACGACTAGCTAGCGCGGACGCGTGACTGCGCGTTCGGGACCGTGCTGCTTTAGTAGTACCATACTTTGCGGCATTTAATTTAGTTACTCTACGTTCTGATTTCAAATCTCTCCGGATTTAATAAAATATAGTACCAGTGATGTGGTGCAACCAAATTAATTGACAGATTCCAAAGGCGGTGATCTGGCAGAATCGTTAGCCAGCGCAACAGAATGCAAAGCAGTATTTTTATTTATTTATTTGTCTGGTTTTACGTTCTGAATTCAAGTTCTGTCGCGGTCGACTTTTCCTTTCATTGTTGATAAAATAAGTAACCTTTGAGAACTGAAATCGATATAATCGAGGACTAATCTCCCCAGTAAAATTCAGATCTTGTACCAAGAAAAGAAAGAGAAAATATGATACAGATTTCTTTCACGGGAGTTCTAAGGTAATAACTTTCAGAAAATGTAAGTTCTTGTCTCTTTGCGCATGCGTAGTCTCGCGCGCGCTGGCACATACATTATTATTCATGACGCATAAGGTAGGGTGCTAAGAGAATCGTTAAAACGTCAGGGGAAATACTTAACGGTATTTCGTTCGTCTTCACGTTGTGAGTTCCGATTCCGGCGAGGTCGACGTGGACGTTGGAATTAGAGACTGAGGGAAAATGGGTGTAACTTTTTTATTTTAGCGATTTTCGTTTTCGATAATGTGTTCTATATGTCACGGTCATGCGATTCCCCCTAAAAAAAATTTTGAACAACACTACAAACACCCCCCACCCCCACACTTGATATGCTAGAAATAACAGCTAAACGCGGACAATCCAAATCTTGCATTGGTCCAGATGGACTATATGTAATCTGAACCCCCCCCCCCCTTATTTATTTTTTTTTACGGAATCCCACGTTTTAGGCTATGGAGATTCCGATTCTGAAAAAAAATTGTTTGAAACATTTCAATCCCCCCCCCCTCACCAAGCAGGCTATTTACATGCTACAAATAACAGCCAAATCTGGTTAGGGTCAGGGTCAGGGTTAGGGTTAGGCTCAGGCTCAGGGTTAGGGTTAGGTTTACCCTAACCCGAACTCAAAACCTAACCCTAACACCATTTGCCAAAGCGCATTTTTTCCTTCATATTTATTTACATATAGTCCATCTGGACCAATGCAAGATTTGGATTGTCCGCGTTTAGCTGTTATTTCTAGCATATCAAGTTTCGTGGTGGGGACTCCACGTATGATCCTTTTTCTGTTTCAATATAAATGTAAGCCGTTCATTTTCACATCTAAGTTGCGACAAGGCTATTCGTACGACCTGGACATGTAGAACACAATGTCAAAAATGAAAACCGCCCCCCCCCCCCAAAAAAAAAGAAAAAAAATACCCCCCCCCCCGTGTGTGGGGGTCCAAAATTTTTTTTAGGGGGAATCGCATGACCGTGACATATAGAACACATTATCGAAAACGAAAATCGTGAAAATAAATAAATGAAAAAAATGTTACAGTCATTTTCCCTCAGTGTCTAATTCCAATGTCCACCGAGGTCGACTTTGCCTTTAATCCTTTCGGGGTTGATAAGTACCAGTTGAGTACTGAGGCCTATCGCCCTCCCCCAAATTTCATGCCTTGTGCGTATTAGTAGATAGATTATTCATGACGCAAGTGCGCACCAAAGTCTGATTATTCATTTAGACGCGTTCGAATAGCGGCCATTCGGTTTTTAAAAGAATTCCACTTGTGTAATCATCTGTCCTTTCGAAAACGTAGTCGTCTCGTTCCTTTTAGGTCGAAACTTTCCTTGTTGCACCGTACATTTTTAATGACATTTGATAGGTCATATTTTATACTTGATTAAAGCAGGGTGGAGAATGAACAATAAGTGACAAATTCGCGTGTGTTTATGTATTACTGTTGCCCAATATGCTAGAAACAACAGTTACATTCCTCGTTAGTCCTTAAATTTCGTTTGTTAAAAATTCATAGATGTTCACGTCGGCAATGCCTTTGAGAGCTGACCCGGGACTCATCAACAATTACAACTAGCGATATGCTGGATGGTTAATTTTGGAACGCCTTTATGAAGATAGGATAGTTACCGTTACAGGGCATTTAAAAGAGGGGGAATACTTGCTTGGAAAGCTTTGTAAAGACGGAATGCCTTCAAAAAGACCTGTTTTAATTATCTGTGCACACATCGATCGATGTAGTTGTTTAAACGCAAGCGAAAGTTAGATTAGTTATTTTCGGTTATGAAAGATTTCAGTTTCTGAGACTTAAACTTCTGCTACTAACGAAAATATGCCCTTCTTATTTAGGTAT
>NC_142932.1:27458222-27478222 GCF_046866305.1 Octopus bimaculoides | reverse complement strand
TCAGTGTGTAAGTCTTTTTTTGTGTATAATTGTGTCGTTGTACTTTGCCGTGCTTCTACCACGTGTAGACTCTCAGTCTCTTAATATGTCGTTGAACCATTTTATTATTTGTAAAACTATTTAAAAATGCTAGCATTAATTGGTAGTAATCTTTTTACTAAGCTGCTGTCTTTTCCTCTCTATTCAGCTAGATAGATAGTGTGTTGTATTTATATACATGCATATACTAGTTTTTGTGATACGATCAGGAAAATAGAACTCTAATATGTATGTTCATATATATCATCTCTCTCTCATATATATATATATATACATACACACGTATATATATATATATATATATACATACACACGTATATATATATATATACATACACACGTATATATATATATACACACACGTATATATACGCGCACACACATATTTATGATTATCGGCAGAAGTCCAAGAGTGACTCAAGGGCAGAGAATTTCGTGTATTGGTGCTTGTCGAGATATCTATTATGTATATGGATTTAAATTAAGCTTCAATTAATTTTGAAAATATTAGAGAATGTAGTAAGATAGGCTTGTCATTATTTAAGCTGCTAATGGAGAGTAAATTGACGTATTGTGCTGTGTCGCTACAACTTAGATCTCTCCAAGATATGAAGTTTGTATTGCAAGAGCAAGGACTATTTTAGACGGTTTGGTATTAAAAATGTTAAATATGAATGTCATTTGTTGTTTGCAAAACTTATAGGGATATGTTAAACGTTTACAATAACGACCTGTGTTGAATACACCTTAAGTTCATATGTTCTGTTTATTCGGTACCGGATGGGTATTCTTTCGTGCTATTTCTAAGAATACCGTTTATTAGCCCTTTTATACTCCGTAAGAGCTCTGATCTCCGAACTCTGGGCGTGTACATCCTTGGTGCTGAAATAATTTATTGATGATCGAAGGTATATTTGAATGGATAAAGAAATAAAATGCCAAGCCTTAATACTGTTTTAAACAATTGGATGTTGGTTGGTTATAAGTAACTTAGTCTGTAGGTCAAGGTCGTTTATAATTAGTATATATCGTTTTTCTCCTATATTACGTTTCCCATTTATATTCTATATAGGTGGTAGATGGGACGTGGATATTAAATTTTTTACTTTCGTAGTCATGTGCGCTAATTTAAGAGATAGCATATAGGAAGCCGGTGTCATTGATAACCATTTTCCTCGTACAAAAATGTCCGGACAGCTCGCAGAATAGGACAAAATGCTAAGCATTTTTGCTGATCAACTTTGCCTTTCTTGTGACATTTAACCGACTTTCCCCTTCCCCTGAAAAATTGCTGGCCTTGTGCACAATTCTATACAATGCAGTGATTTGTTTTTACTCTCTGCTATGAGTTGAAGAACAATTTACCATTTTTGTGTAAATCACGTGTCTGAAACAGCTAGATTCGTGGGGTAGGGATGTAATTTCGAATTTTTGTAGGTTTAAGGGGATAAGAAAATCTTTTACTATTATATAAGTGATGTGAAATATTTAGGGGTTCAAAGTCTAGTGAGAGATTGGATTCAACTTTCAAATGTTGCCAGAAAGGTGTTTTATTCTTGGATCAATTCAAACAATTATACATTTGAACCTAGTTCTGTATATCATGCTAAAAGTAGATGTCAGGAATCCTATTCAATAAGTGTTGCATAAAATGTCAATCTTTTCTGGAATGATGTTGAAACCCACAAAACATTACTGTTCCCATGCTTCAATAAATTGTAAAAATAATAATAAAGCAATATTTGGTACATAAAAAATTTAACATGAAATTTTGATGTTTTTAAATTAGTTGATTTAAAACAGGAATTTAGTATCATAGAATCTGGATCATCGCAGGCAGATTGGTGTCAACTGGGTTAACTTTACTCATGGAATGTATTATTCTTGTAATGTATGTTGAAGTTAATGGTTATTCTAAGTAACTTTTCCCCATTGCAACATTTGAAATTTGCATTGATCAATTTTGTCCAGTGTATGTACTTTGAATGAGTTGAAATTTTGATTTAGTATGAAGTGTTGATAAACCTTTAATAGTGAAAAGGAATTAAAAATTAAGCTATGCTTACATAGCTTATAATGCTAGAAAAGTTGAATTTCAACATAAGCTCTTTAAAAACAAGACTTTGTATTTTAGTATTTAAAGTATCATGTACACCAACACCAGCATTTCTTGTCACACTGAGCAAGGTTTCTCTTTGTCCAGTAGTCATCATTGTTTAACGTTCGCTTTCCATGCTAGCTTGGGTTGGACAATTTGACTGAGGACGGGTGAACCGGATGGCTGCACCAGGCTCCAATTTGGTCTGGCAGAGTTTCTACAGCTGGATGCCCTTCCTAATGCCAACCACTCCGAGAGTGTAGTGTGTGCTTTTACGTGTCACCGGCACGAGGGCCAGTCACGCCGTACTGGCAACGGCCACACTCAAAATGGTGTTTTTTGTGTGCCACCTGCACAGGAGCCAGTCCAGCAGCACTGGCAATGACCTCGCTTGAATGATTTTTCTGAGGTACATGTAGATAGATAGTAATTGTAGCTGTGAATCAAATTTAATTCTTAGAAGTTAGAAGGGGGGGGGGACATGTAAAAGGGTAGATCCACGGAGACATAAGATGAAGTGGTGAGAAAAGATCTGATGTTGGGCCTCACAGATGACATAAGGGACTGGTTTGCTGTGCTGGAGAAGACATACCAAGCTAAATAAAATCACGGCTGTCTATGCATACATCCCTTAGCTGAGAGATCTTTGTCTTGTGTCACGTTAAAGTATCAAGTATGCTCTGTAAAGTGGTTGCCATTGGAAAGGGTCATGCAGCTGTAAAAACCATCCCAAAACATACAAATGGAACCCTGGCAACTCCCAAGCTGGTCAACTATCAAATCATCCCATCCATCCCAGCATGGTGAGCAGACCTGAGGATGATGATGGTGGGAAGTAAACTAATTGAAAAGTAAAGCTGTGGCTCTTTCTATAGATAGGGTCTGACATCTATAGCAAATTGCTCAGTAATGGGAATATATGTATTACATCTGAGATTAAAAATAGAGGTATTAATGCTTAGATGTAAGACTGCTGGGTAAGTCAGTGGAATATATAATCTGGATTCTCTAATACCTTATGGTGCTAAAAGTTTACAAAAATTCATTTTTCTTCAGATTTTGCTAACTTTGATAATCTGGGTTTGGGAATTTGCGTTGCAGATTATGTATGGAGTGGGTCTTCATCACAGTTGATGTGGAGAAGTGTCTGTTTCACTGTATTATGCAGACATAGTGATAGTGTTGTTGGCTTCTCATTTCAGATACGAAAATGCAACTCTTTGTATCGAATTTGGCCGGGAAGACCCTGGCCCTTGACATGCATTCATCCACCACCACAATGGATGTGATGGATTCAATTACAGCCAGGGAAGGTAAGTATTTTATGCATTTCTCCTCCTCCTTCCATCAAACCTTTTCTGTTCTGGTTTTGATAGTAATTGAAGGAAATAAAAAGTAGTTATGTTATTGCTTCACGCATAAGAATGTGGTTATGTCGGATTGGCAGTTGTAGAGTGTGAAAGGGATAAATTGTGATTAGTGTTAGCAAAATTTGGGTAATTACATGTAGAAACCATCTAGATGAAGAGGAAGGAATGGGTTGAGGGTGCTAACGTCTGGCATGGTAAAATCAGAATTTTGTAAGGGAAACAGAAATAGAGTAGCTAAGCATAAGAAAACTACTACAGCAAATATGTATTAAATGTTTTTGGCTTGTGTATATTTATATAAAAATTCACTTAATTTTCCATAAAAGCAGAGTTACAGCTATGACACAGTGTGCCTACATTTACTAGTCTGATAGAGTACATTCATGGAGAGTTTTGTCTCATGCTTTTGTAAAATCCTTTACATCTTAAACTAACCTAGTTTATTTTTCTCAGATGCTCATTATTTGAATTAACTCAAGTCCTTATAGTTGTATAAGTTCTGCTCTCAGCCATATTGCTATTATTTTGCCTTTATTTTGTAGGTTTATTGGTGATTTTCTGTTTCTTAAATATATAATATCTGTCCACTCTCACAATTTTAAATGTTACCCAATTTGTTAACATCCTTTGTATAGTTTGTGTTCTGGATTTCCCATTCATACTTCTACGAGCACAACCCAGCGTCTGCTGGTATATAAAAGTACTCGGCTGTAATGACTACAATACATATTTGCCATGCTCCAACTAGTACGTTTAATAACTTCATTTCTGATGGTTGTTTCGTAACCATATGGTTTTGGTTTCAGTCCCACTACACAGCACCTTAATTAATCTTTTTGTTGTCAACCTGCCTGAGAACGCATGTTTCAAAGAGCATTTCTACAGAAATGTGGTAGGGAAAGGGTGAAGTACTTCCTATAGTCCTGGGTCGGATCTGTTCAATTTGGCTCACAGATTTTTTAATTAATTCTTTTTAATACAGTTCTATTTAAGGGATAAGGAATTATGTACATTATTTACATTTGACAGATATTTGCCATCTTGTTTGTTGCTGAGGTGTCTTGGGGAAATTTCGAACCTGGGTTCTCATTCCTATGGTATTTTTCAATGTTATTATTCAAGTCGCTGCCTGGAATTTAACTCGGAATCTTGGGGTTAGTAGCCTGCACTCTTAACCACTATGCCATATGCCCGAAGGCTGGAAGGTATATCAGCTGAAATGTTACCAAAATGAGGGCAAATATCTGTCAAATGTAAATAATGTAATTCTCACACAGAGCACGGTTTACTTAGAACATTTTTGACAAAATTTGGTATTTTAGAAGTTATTTCGTGTAAAGTTGTTGTATTTGGGTAATTTCAGCCAATCAGTGATATGTATTCGGTTGAAGAAGGCTACTGCTGTTTGCGATAGTAATCGAAAAATAACAACTTCTGGGTCATCTCTTCTAAATGTCACCACTGTTCTATTCGTAAGGCATTTTGAAACTACATATACATGAACGGCAAAGAAGCTAGCTGGAGACTCATAGCTCTGTAAGTCTTTTAAACACTGGTGCACTTTATGTGCAAATATAACACTGATGTCAGGCAAACAATAAATATATGTAAATAATATTTCTTGCTTCTTGGTGTTGATTCTTCGATGTTTACTGGTTACTCTGACGCGAGAATCAAAAAAATAGGCAACACAAGCAGTAATGATTAAAATAGAACAGTGGAGATGACCCGGAAGTTGTTCCTCTTCTGGTACTATCGCAAACAGCAGCAGCTTTCTTCAACCGAATACACATCGTTGATTGGTTGAAATTATCCAAATACGACAACATAAAATAACTTCTAAAATACCAAATTTTGTTCAAAATAAACTGTGTTCTGTGTGAGACATTCCACCAGTATACGAAGTTTCAAACTGTTAGTAAAAAGTAATTAACAAATCTGTGGGTTTATGTGGTAAATAGAAACTGTAAAGAAGCCCATTGTATTTATATTACATTGTGTTTCTGTCTCCTTGTCAAGCGGTCTTGTTTGCAATTTTGATTGGAAATTAGTGAGAGAAAAGGCATTTTTCTGTCTCAACAAATCCTGTCTGAACATTGATATAGTGACTGATATGGACAATGTAATCTTTAACTTGAAAAGTGCTTGCACCTCGTTAATTGATTTCCAGCATATCATAAGAACCACTCATCCTCTTGTGCTTATGTTGGAGTATTGGTAGAGTCCTCTTCTTTTGCCAATTTGTTTCAAAGTTGACGTTGTCATGTCTGTGTTGGTTACATTGATAAGGGTGAATTTGAAACTTATTCATGGATTTATGTATGCACGGATTTTTTTAAATATATTTTCTGTTCATAATTGAATCTTAGCTAAGTCATATACAATAAACAGGTTAATGTTTAAATTTTTAATTATGCAAATTGTCTTTCAGGAATCCCCCAGAGCCTGCAACGACTTGTGTACTCGGGCAAACAGCTGGACGAAACTGCTAGGCTGAGTGAATATGGTGTTGCTACAGGTAAGATCTTTGGCATTTGCATGTTCTTTAGCATTCAAAATGTTTTCGTGTCTTTTGGTGAAAAGTTGTTAGCATAACATTTTTACACTGTCTCAGACAGTTGTGTTGTTTTCTTTGCAATGATGTTCCAGGTTTGATCCCACTGCACAGTTCTTTGAATGAGTGGGTGATAGTATGGATCTCTGTTCATATTCACTTGCGAATCAAATTGATACATTAACAGAATGAAATAAGATTGATTGCTGTCCTGTGACTTTTATACAATATTAGTAATGTAAGCTTTATCTTGACATACGAAATTACAAACCTGGACTTATTTTTCTGTTGCAAAGCTAGGTGATTTATTCAGTGTCCACTTTTCCCCATTCTAGAATAGTTCATCCATTTGTTCCCCTCTTGGGAGTCATCCAGATTTTACCTCTGGTGAGACATTTGTACATGAAATATTTTATGTTTGGTTGTTAGATATTACTTAATTTGTTTCCGACTAGGTTACCATCATCAAAGAAACTTACAGATTTTATTGCTTTTGAAAAAAATGGTCAGAAAAGAGTTGTACTATGATATATAGGTTTTATATTAGGGTTAATGTTCATTAATATGGAATTTGGAATCTTTATAGGTGGCAACAATTTAAAACTATTGTCATTTGTATTAACATGTGACATTTCGGGCAAGTGTTTTCTTCTGTAGCAAGCCTACAGTTGGATGATGGCTTGTAATAGGAGTTGATTGATGGAAACTACTAGGCTGCATGTCATGTACATATTTATTGTCTGTGTCTAAGCAAGATATTGAAACTCTCCAGAAAAAGAAATGGTTGATACTGCAGTTTTGACATGTGCAGGCAAGTTGAATGGAAAATAGCCATCAAAACAATTGACAATTCATGACAGCGAAGTCATCCAGCTGTTGAAAAGAGTCTTCTATAACCTTTGCCACCATGGAAAACCAAATGACAGAATTGTTAGGGCATTAGGTGTAAGAGTGATATTTGATCTGGCTGAGATCATCTGAGCTTTTCATCTTTCCATGATTGATAACTTAGAGCACCAGTCAGCACCTGGGTTTCTCTAATTTCTCAACCTAACCCTAACCCTTCCATACTAGCATGGGTTGGACGATTTGACTGAGGATTGGCGAACCAGATGGCTACACCAGGCTCCAATCTGATTTGCTAGAGTTTCTACAGCTGGACGCCCTTCCTAATGCCAACCACTCCGAGAGTGTAGTATGTGCTTCCATGTGCCACCTGCACAGAAACCAGTCCAGCGGCACTGGCATCGATCTTCCTAGAATGTTTCTCACGTGCTACCGGCACCTATTACATATTTGCTGTAAGAATGTTTATACTTTGCTTGTGAATTATTTCTGAATTAATATTTATTTATTCATTGTTGTGTTGCAGGAAGTACTCTCCATTTGCTACTCCGCCTTCCTGGTGGTATCATTGAACCCAGTTTACGTATGCTTGCTTCAAAATACAACTGTGAGAAGATGATCTGCCGAAAGTAAGTACAACCTGTTACTGTTTGTTTTTAGATTGGAATTAATTACTGTATTTGCCAGCATATAGGCTGTGCTTTTGTATTTTTACATGTATAAAAAAAAAATTGCCCTGCATTTAATGTAACTATAAGTAGAGTATTAAAAAGAAGCCAAAATATCCATCTGCTAGCACTAACTTACCAATAATTGCTTATGGCATGTTGGCAGTTATATGGAGAGATCATATCTCGTACCTCCTTACCTGGTATACATAATCCACACTTGATATGTTGTACATTATTTAGCCCTTTAGCATTTATAGAACATTATATGGTACTTTCTAAAAGGCTGGTTCTGACTGTAAAACAGGCAGAATATTTCAGCCACATGGTCAGTTTAGATGCTAAAGGATTAATGAGTGCTACCATTAACTTTTTAGCATTTAAATCGTCTATATCCATCCCAAATATTCTGTCTGTTTTGTATTCAAAATGTCATTCGAAGAATAAACTAGCACTTCAAGATCTTGTAGCTATGATTAATTCAGAATAATGTGAATCAATAACATTACATTTGAAGGTACTCATGAATGCTAAAGAGTTAAATGGTTTTTGATAATGTAAATGAAATTCTAGAATGATGAGAAGAATGTAATTTTCATCAGTTTCTCAGCTATTTGTAATGCATTAATGACAAAGTAGTATGGTACACCTCCCTGATGACCTATTGTGGTAACATGAAACATCATAGCCACTATGTATGTTTTACGTACTGTATAACAATTCTCTTGATCAAAGTAGAAATAATTATGCAGTTGATCTGATGCAGAGAATTGAAATACAGTACTCATGTAATGTAGTTTATGTGATAAATTTACGGTTTCATACTTTGTTCAAATATACTGTCACAGCATTGTATTTACATGCACAGAATTACTTTTCCTCGACAAATGTCTTATATGCTAGTATGTTGTCATCATCATTTAAACGTCCGTTGTCCATGCTGGCATGGGTTGGATGCTTTGTCTCGGGCTGGAAGGCTGCACCAGACTCCAGTCTGATTGGACATGGTTTCTGTGGCTGGATGCCCTTCTTGATGCCAACCACTCTGATAGTGTAATGGTTGTTCTTCTCAAGCACAACAATGCCAAAGGTCTTAGTCCTTCGTCATTGCCTCTGTGAGGCCCAATGCTCAAAAGGGTGCTCTCTACTTGCCATTGGCATGAGTGCCAGTTTACATGGCACCAGCATCAGCTGCGACTATGATTTCACTTGGCTTGATGGGTCCTCTTAATTAGCGAAAAATGTATTTGTGGTTAGATTCTGAATGACTGACTAAATCCCTGAGCCGGGTTTAATTTTTATCGAGATCCCTGTTTTTCACTTCTATATAAAGATTCAACTCTAGTAATACTCTTTGTATTACAGTTAAGGAAAATTAATCAAAGATATTGCAGTCTTGATCACTACTGATTGTTTGGACTGCAAAATATATTGTTTATTAGAGGGTATGATTTAAGAGATTTGCTTGTTACTTTTAATAATCTGTTACAACAATGTAATACTATTGACTCTTTCTTTCTCACTATGTTCCAGTAAATTAATATCTTCTTTTACTGTTCTTTCAGGTGCTATGCTCGCCTTCACCCACGTGCTACCAACTGCCGTAAAAGGAAATGTGGCCATAGTAATAATCTGCGGCCCAAGAAGAAGCTAAAGTAAACATTACATATTTTATTGTGATGTTCAATTGAATAAACGTTTAAGTATCTACTTGGCCTTTGTTTTTCTATTTGTCTACTTGAGTTTCGGATTTATTGTTTATTGCAGGACTCTAAGTGTGATAAATGTTTATGTAAATTATGTATTTGAAGATTCTTTCTCAGAGTATTTTAGTCAGAAGGGAAAACAGGGCTTTGGGACTGGAGGGCATACCATAAATAACTGAATTTCAGAAACTACACGCAAGATAGTTATTTTTTAACCCTTTAGCATTCACATTCTGTCAAATTTAATGCTTTCTTAGTCACATTATTTTGTAGATTTTGATGAGGTAAATGTTAATTTTTAGAATGACATTGTAGGATTGGTGTAAGAAACTAGATCTGATCACTTTTAACCTAAAACAATATTTTGGCTGGTTTAACTGCTAAAGGATTAAATATATTTTTCTCTACACGTCTACCTCAAATTATAAAAGGTGATTGATGTATTCATATATTGCATTGAACCACAATCCTATTGTATGATTCTAACTTAATTCATGGACGTAACCTTCCACCACCATGAATTCAACTATTTCGGCTCTACCATCTCTGATAACCATTCCTTAGATACTGCAATCAGCATCCTCTACATTCGCCAGGCTCATCTTCGTTTCAAAGTCGTCTAAAAGAGAGATATGAAGTCAATAGATCTAGATGTCCTGAAATAGGAAGGTCGAAATTGATCGCCCACACTGGAGACAAATACTATGCAAAGGGACTGGGCGTAGGGAAGCAAACTAGAACTTGCCACTAAAGAAACACTCTTTCGAAGAAAGAAGTCGGTAACATTTGGGGAGGGTTTCAAATGCAAGCGTAACTCACATGTGGGCCTGTACTGCAGCAACAGAAATGAAATGGCTCCATCAGCAGCTGACGAATTCTCCAGGCGCAGATCCATGGTCCCTCAAGACTAACGAATGCCTATCTACTTCGTAGTGTATATCCCTTATCTCTAACTTGTTTCAATTATTGAACTGTAATCATTCTGGAACACCACTTAGCAGTATCAATGGAACTGATTTTTTTTTTCCTAAAGTCGGTCGTTTTAGCCAAGCCACTAATTTACAGGGACAGAAATCAAGAGCGGTTGTCAAATGAGGTGCGAGGGTGAAGTATATATATATACACGGGCTTCCTCACTATTTCCCTCATCCAAATTCACTTTCAAGGCATTGGTTGGCCTAGTGCTGCACAATGACATTGAACCTAGAGCTACGTGGTTGTCAAGCAAGCTTCTTAACCACGACGTCTGTGCTATTTGACAGGAAGCTATTGAACCAAGATGTTAATGTCAAAATGAGATGAGTCAGCACCTGTAGCCAGATTTTCATGCCAAACATGGTCAGGTGGTACAGCCTAATTCTTGCTGATGGATGGCAGTTGTGTGTGATGGGAGATTCAAGCACACTTCAAAGATCTGCATAGATTTTTGTAGAAAAAAATAAAGAATGGTGAATGCTGGAGCTGCTAGCTTTCAGGGTTGTAAAAGGAGCATTGCCAGGGTGGTGCTCTTGCAGATATGGAGCACAAATACCAAAATACCTTGTGGTATTATTACTGCTTCCGACGCTCAATATTTACTTTTTACTAAGCCTGCTGGTTATTTTCTATACTAATAAGTGAAGAATCACTGCTATTGAATATATTGTTGGCAGTGATATTTGGCTGGTATGCAGGGCTGGGCGCCTGCTACTGAGGTGGTGTTCTGGCTCCCATACCAAATCTCATTTGCTATGATACGTCTGTGTACTTAGCCTGGTGCGTCTACATGAGAAGACCTCCCAAAGAATACTACAATATTCAGCACTCTAATAATATTTCCCACGTCTATAAGGATATAAAGACTGATTTTTGGTATTTAAAACGCTTCCATCGCAACGGTCCCTATTTCTCGTGTCCACTTGCAGCTTCTCTTACAACCACCGAAACCAAATAAAGTATTCACTTTTATCAGCACTACTGATCTTGTATCACTGACTGACGTAGTTAACCAAGGCAGAACTTTGAAGTCACTATCAACCCTATCCTTGCCAAGATACACACACAAATGTAAGGGCTTTCAGTTTCTGTCAAGAAAATCCACTCACAAGATTGGTCGGTCTGGGCTAGCTAAAGCATAAGACATCCAACGGAAACTGGAAGAATTTCTTTATAAACACGGCTTTCGTTGACATGGAGAAAGCCTTTGACAGGGTCCCCCGATCCCTTATCTGGTGGTCAATGAGGAAACTTGGGATAGAAGAATGGTTAGTGAGAGCTGTGCGAGCCATGTACAGAGATGCTGCCAGTAAGGTGAGGGTTGGAAATGAGTACAGCAATGAATTCTGGGTAGAAGTAGGGGTCCACCAAGGTTCCGTCCTCAGCCCCCTCTTATTTATCATAGTCCTCCAGGCAATCACAGAGGAGTTCAAGACAGGTTGCCCCTGGGAGCTCCTCTATGCTGATGACCTTGCCCTAATTGCGGAGTCACTCAGAACTAGAGGAGAAGTTTCAGGTGTGGAAGCAAGGTCTACAATTGAAGGGCCTTAGAGTCAACCTAGCTAAAACCAAAATCCTAATAAGTAGGAAGGTAGATAAAACACAAACCCCTTCAGGTAGATGGCCCTGCTCAGTATGTAGAAAAGGAGTAGGTAGTAACTCTATAAGATGTACCCGGTGCAAGCTATGGATACACAAGAGGTGCAGCAACATCAAAGGCAGGTTAACTAGGAAGTTAGTTTTTGTTTGTGGCAGATGTTCAGGTGCAATAAAGACTGGAAACAACTTCTATCTCATTCCAGGGTGAAAAACTAGAGGTAGTCGATAGCTTCCGCTATCTGGGCGACCAAGTTAGTAGTGGGGGTGGGTGCGCTAAAAGTGTAGCTGCTAGAATAAGAATAGCCTGGGCAAAGTTTAGAGAGCTCTTAGCCCTGTTGGCGACAAAGGGACTCTCACTCAGAGTAAAAGGCAGACTGTATGACGCATGCGTACGAACAGCCATGCTACATGGCAGTGAAACATGGGCTGTAACTGCTGAGGACATACGTAAGCTCGCAAGGAATGAAGCCAGTATGCTCCGTTGGATGTGTAATGTCAATGTGAATACCCGTCAGAGTGTAAGTATCTGGAGAGAAAAGCTGAACATTAGAAGCATCAGTTGTGGTGTGCAAGAGAGACGATTGCGCTGGTATGGACATGTAGTGAGAATGGATGAGGATAGCTGCGTGAAAAAGTGCCACACCCTAACAGTTGAGGGAACCCGTGGAAGAGGTAGGCCCAGGAAGACCTGGGCTGAGATGGTGAGGCAAGACCTTCGTACATTGGGCCTCACCGAGGCGATGACTACTGACCGAGACCTTTGGAAATGTGCTGTGCGTGAGAAGACCCGGCAAGCCAAGTAAGATCGTTGCCAGTGCTCTTGTGCGGGCGGCACATGAGATACACCATTTTGAGCGTGGCCGTTGCCAGTACCGCCTGACTGGCTCCCGTAGGATTTTCGAGCGAGATCGTTGCCAGTGCCCCTGGACTGGCTTGTGCGGGTTGCACATAAAAGACACCATTTCGAGCGTGGCCGTTTTCGTGCGGGTGACGCGTAAAAGCACCCACTACACTCTCTGAGTGGTTGGGGTTAGGAAGGGCATCCAGCTGTAGAAACTCTGCCAAATTAGATTGGAGCCTGGTGTTGCCATCCGGTTTCACCAGTCCTCAGTCAAATCGTCCAACCCATGCTAGTATGGAAAGCGGACGTTAAACGATGATGATGATGATGATACCTCTCTCTCTCTCTCTCTCTCTATATATATATATATATATATATATATATATATATATATATATATAAAACGGGCTTCTTTCAGTTTCTGTCTACCAAATCGACTCAGCTTTGGTCAGCCCAAGGCTATAGCAGAAGGCACTTGCCCAAGGTGCCACGTAGTGGACTGAACCCAGAGCCATGAGGTTGATAAGCTAGCTACTTACCACACAACCTTATAATAAATGAAAGAAAGTATTGTAAACTAGCAGAAATACCCGGGTTAAAGAGAATAATGAAATCTAAAAACGCCGTCTAGACTACGCAACCCTCAACTGTTAGTAGCTACGATACCATATTTCTACATTAATAACTCTCCAATCCATGCCAGCATGGAACATAGACATTAAGTGGAATGCCAGTCTCTCATCTAGGAGGGCCTTGAAATCAATGTTACCAACTGGGGACTATGTGTGTCGTAGTGATAATAAAAAGACCCAAAGGAGGTCTGCAACAAAATAATTTTACTCAACATTTTGCAAGTGAATCAGTAGAGGCAAAGATGCGTCTCATTTACTTGACAATTTATACACCACATTGCAGAAATCACAATGAAAGTATATCTGAAAGGGTATTCTTACACTGTTGTACCGTTGAATTACAAATAATGCTCATCCGTTATGTTCGGGTTAAAATTTTATCAACATCAAAAATATATGAATTTTCATGGGAGTTATGACCGTTATACATAGAATATAATTTCCAAATTTCATAAAGATCCGTTCAGTACTTTTGACGTAGTTTTGGATAAGAAAACAAATGACTAATGTGTGTGTTTGTGTGTGATGGGTGTATATATGTATAGATATCTGTATGCATGTATATATATATGTATATATGTGTACATATTACATGTACATCTATATATATATGTATATACATCTACACATGTGTATACATATACATGTATGCATATAGATCTATATCTATATATATATATATATATATATCTATGCATATACGTGTACATATACATTACAGTATCGAAATGTGATTGTTTCAGTTAGTAGAATAGTTTCATTTTTAAAGTGAAAGTATTTGACATGAGTGTTTTTGTTTCACTTTTGACACGTAATACTTAAATAGTGGAGGAGATATTATGTTGCTGTGGGCTCGAACTCTGGAAGAAGTTAAAATTTTTTTTGACTAAAACACAACTGGAACCCTAAGTAAGGCATCTGTAAAATTTGAATGAAATTGGTTGCGTAGTTCTCGAGTTTTAGGGATTCACACAGACAGACAGACATTCTCATTTCTATATATATAGATAAACAAATGATAAGTAAAAAAACATCTAGCGTATACTGCGTGTACAACCGGACGGGAGACAGACACAGAATGTCCCTAATTCTTCATCAGTTGTCAACCAAATAGTATTACTCAATTTCGCACGATTAATGATAAGAACTTCCAATGGTGGCGGTGCTCGCGAAATTTGCGGAGAATAAAGGGCGAAGTGCAAACAAGACAATACATACAGAGTTGACATACGGAAGTGAATGTGTGCGAAACAGTTTTATTCGGCTCCACATAGGCTCGTCGAAGGAAATTAACTCGTCAGGCTAATAGAAACCGACGAGTTAGGGTCGTTTGAGCCAGCGAAACTTATTGCATGGAGCCGAATAAAACTCTTATATCATAGATCTCGCGTATATGTGCATGTATGTATGTATGTGGCATTCTGTTGGTTATGACGACGAGGGTTCCAGTTGATCCGTTCAATGGCACAGCCTGCTCGTGAAATTAACGTGCAAGTGGCTGAGCACTCCGCAGACACGTGTACCCTTAACGTAATTCCCGGGGAGATTCAGTGTGACAAGGCGGGCCCTTTGAAATACAGGTACAACAGAAACAGGAAGTAAGAGTGAGAGAAAGTTGTGGTGAAAGAGTACAGCAGTGTTCGCCACCAGCCCCTGCCGGAGCCTCGTGGAAATTTAGGTGTTTTCGCTCAATAAACACTCACAACACCCGGTCTGGGAATCGAAACCGCGAGTCCACTGCCCTAACCACTGGGCCATTGTGCTTCTACATGCATGTATGTATGTACGTACGTATGTATGTATGCATATATGTATTTATGTTGTTATGTACGTACGTATATGTGTATATTGTTGAATGCGTTCATTATTTTTTAAGTGAATAGGGCAGAATCTGATGTTGATTTGGTTGACGTTTCCATCAAGTAAAGCTACAATTTATCCACTCCCGCGTTGGCTCAATGGATATTAATTCAATAAAATGGCATTTACCACTTCTCGGCAGATAATAATATCTGTACCTAAATTCACCGTTTCATTGTCCTCGATTGATTCCTTATAATAGTGTTTCTTCAGTATGTTGTCACTGGATTATTTGCTAAAGTTTGATATTATCGAAGTAAACACTTAGCGCCAAAATTTATACCTGTCAAAGATATGAAAGGTGACTTCAAATAGAATTTATATTGAGGTAGGTGAATGTCTTCTATATCTTATTTTCTAAAGATAAGAACGGAAGTAACGAATACTTTGCTAAGAAATGATAAAGGAGAGGATTGCAATTTCTTTAGAGCGTTATCGAATGTCAATGAAAACATACCTTTAAATATATCCGCACCTTTTCATTTACACATTTTGTTTGGTTTTTATTTCGTTTACATTGAGACATTTAACAAAAGCTTCGTGTATAGTGTTTGTTTTTTCGGATAATGGAGAGGGTAATGTTATGGAAGGAAGTATATGTAGAGTAGAGAGCGTGTAATTTAATGCAATGAGATTTAGGTTTTAGTATTCCTCGGTCTCAAACAGCTTTTATGAACTGCCTAAATGATGTATCTTTAATCATTTGGTTACCATCGTTGGCTCTTCTCGCTCGCAATGCTGTCATATTCTGGCAGAATTTTCTTTTATGAGATAAAAATCTGCTGGGAAATTAACCGGATTTGTTTATTTAGTTACTTATTTTCCAGAAATGGCGTACATTAGAATGCAAAGATTCAACCCTCGTTCAATATTATTATTAATAACATTAAATAGCGGGACCCGTTGGAATATATCCTTTATTGAATTTTCATATTTCTGTTTTGATGGATACGATTCATAATATTATTATATTAAGTTCAAAATGTTTTCGATATCATTCAAAAGTCTAAGTGCGCTTAAAGAGTTTTAGCATAAAACTCGAACATATTTCATACTGAAAATTTAAAAATATGTCATTTTTTTTTTTGCCTTCATGAATTTGCATAATATAATCTTTTCTACTCTAGGCAAAGGGCCCGAAATTTTGTGGGAGGAGCCAGTCGATTATACGGACCTCAGTATGTAACTGGTACTTAATTTATCGACTCCGAAAGGATGAAAAGCAAAATCGACCTCGGAGAAATTTGAACTCAGAACGTAGCGGCAGACGAAATACTGCTAACGTTTCCCGGCGTGCTAACGTTTCCGCCAGCTCGCTGCCTTAATTTGCTTAGTATAATGAAAGTATAAGGTGCCGAACTGGCAGAATGGTTAGCAGGCTGGGGAAAATGCTTAGAGACATTTCGTCTGTCTTTACGTTCTGAGTTCAAACTCTGCTGAGGTTGGCTTTGCTTTTCATCCTTTCGGGGTCAATAAAATAAGTACCAGTTGAACACCGGGTTGATGTAATCCAGTTACCCACTGTCTAGAACTTACTGGCCTTGTGTCAAAATTTGAAATCAGCATAAGCAATCAGATTTGAAATCAAATGTTTTTACTTAAGTTAAATACTTCAATTATGTCCTCCATTTCTTTTCATAGTTAAGGCATGATTCTGCATAACACAACTGAAGCATTTGTGATTAGGGCGCGCGACCTGCGCCCTGTTGACGTGCATCTCTTTTCAGTGGACGTCTGGTCCTTTCAAATGAAAGAACAAATGTAAAAGAAAATGGGATGCCATCCATTGTAGCATGATCTCAGAAAGGTTAGCGTGCAAATTTGACCAGCACCCTGTGACATGTTTCCAAGCCTCATAGTGGAGCTTGGTTCAATGCAGTGCCGTCACTCACGACAGTACTCGGTTTGATAGCGATTGTCTGCGCGTCGGCGTTTCCGTGACGCTTGGTCTCTAGATTTGCTAAGAGCATTAGACCCCTTTGTAAGAAAACTATCGAATGTGTACGGCAACAAAGACAAAAAGTATATATAAAGAGAAATAACGTAATTATTTTATGAAAGAACGTTACATAAATGATAGAACTCCCTTGAAAATAATTTAGAATAGCTACTGAAAAATGGTTTGAATAAAATTTACATGTTTATTAACCTGACAGTTTCAATGTGTCAAGTGTTAACACTGAAGCTAGGAATCGTTGCCCTGAATCAAAAGCAATCGACAAATTGCTGCAAATATTCCTCTTTGATAACAATTGAATAATTGCAATTGTTGAAATTGATCGAATTATAACATGATGAAGAAGAGGTTTCGACTTTGGGCTAGATTATGAAAGAATTATCGTAGATGCTACACGTTTCAGCTTGGATGTGACGATACAAGTACGTGCCTAAAGTCACAATAATGAATGTAATTGTTGCCGTCTTGTTCGTTACTTACACGTAAAAGTCTGCTATTGTTGCTATACCGCGGTTTCTTCTTTCCTTCTGGGCATTTACCGTAAAAGATTCAAAGAGCTTCTTGGCTTGATCACTCTACTTGCTAGATATAATAGCTATATTTTCCCTATGCCATTGTTTATTAGCTTAAAAGAAGAATGACAATGGATTAATGTTGTCCTGTATTCATTGTTCGAAAATATGATGGATACAGCAAGAACGTTTTGATCAAAGGTCTGCTTTATCAGAACTGATCTGCGACTAAAAGCAAGGTTAAAATTAAAAACTGATGCTTCATATAGTATAAATGTTTGTAGGTGTATATTGATATATCAGTTCAATTATTAACGAAAATATATTTGGTTTCTGATGCCTGGAAAATGCTGTTTCTGTTGTATTTGTGATAAATTAGCGATAATTAAAGTTGTGTAGCAGTATCTGTGGAAATGGAAGAACTCATGATTGTGAGGTTTACTGCTTATATGTGTATATACAAAGTATAGGAGGCTAGTTCACAGGTGATCTAAACTATTAGGTACGCTAGGTAAGTGCTGTAAAGTATTACTGAAGCTCCAAGGTTATAGCCGAGACGGTAGTTATGGAGCCATTGTAGATTTCCGATGCAGCGAATTGCAACTAAAGACTTACGCTCATGGATCTACGCAGGATTGCACCTAAGGACTCACGCTTTGGTTTCTATAACTTCGGAAAGTTGAACTATGAACTTTTGTGCTTCTTTTTCTTCTCTCTTTCCATCTCCTTATTCTTTTACTCCCTTCTTCTACGCAGACACAAGGACACACACACATACTACAGACTTCTTTCAGGTTCCGTCTACCAAAT
The DNA here is from genome assembly GCF_046866305.1 of Octopus bimaculoides. Taxonomy (NCBI): domain Eukaryota; kingdom Metazoa; phylum Mollusca; class Cephalopoda; order Octopoda; family Octopodidae; genus Octopus; species Octopus bimaculoides. Next base: position 27,459,755 of record NC_142932.1, on the reverse strand, counting down.
CCACTCACAAGGCTTTTGTCAGGCTCGACGCTATTCCAGAAGAGACATGCCCAAGGCAGTGGGGCTGAACCCTGTGATTGGGAAGCAAAGTTCTTACCACACACCCATGCATGCGCCTATGAACAACACTTGCACCTTTGAACCAAACCTGTGTCTATGAGCCACATCTGCACCTATGAACCACATCTGTGCCTATGATTCACATCTACGCTTACGAGTCACATCTGCACCTATGAGTCACATCTGTGCCTATGAGTCACATCTGCGCCTGTGAGTCACATCTGCGCCTTTGAGTCACGTCACATCTGTGCCTATGAGTCACATCTGCGCCTATTTTGTTCCGTTTACTTCATTTCTAAGCGTTTGAATTCCTAGTGCGTAGTTGTGTCCTTTTTAGTGACCAAATGTCGTTTGTGGCACCGAAGTAAGAGATACAAGATTTCATGTATATTTTGAAGTCTCCATCGCTATTTGATCTTTCTTTCCATATCTAAGTATAGTTTGGAATCAGAAGTGTTTTGTCATGACTTGTAGTTTTCTCTAGAATAATTTCGACGAAAATGTTATGTTTGACAACGAAGTTCTTTTCTATTTTTATAATCCTACCGTAAAGATATTTTCTAAGACGTTAGTTTTCCATTGCGATAAGTCCATATATATATATATATTTTTTAAGTGGTGTTTTTTTTTAACAACTTTTGGCTGTTGTTATGTAGTACATGGATAAATGGTATGCTGGTCATATTTCGTTCAGAATTACAAACATGAACAAGAGACAACAGCAACAGTTCCAACATTCTTTGGTTACGTGCTATTATAAGTTAGGGCTAGTTTACGAGAGATTTTGTTTCGTGTCGACTGTGTGTTTTGTAGTTTTATTGTTTTTCCCTTCTTCGACGTTCAACTGACCTTTACGTTAATTCTATTTAAGCATTATCTTGTGATTATCGTGGAAATATATGTTAAGCACGACTAGAAGGGTACTTAAAATCCATATTTTTACGTTCTATTTTCTGACCAGTTAAATCTGATTATGTTTCTTTTTCTGTTTAAAGATATAAGGCTGTTATTTACGTACGATGCTGGTTCAAATATCCTCTCTATTTGAGCCTTTTTGTATGCTCAATCTGGTATCTGTGGATGACATTTAAACATGTTAAGTAGAAGCTCTCATGATTTATTAAGGTACGTTAACTAGGTATGACTGCACGGTTACGAAGATCGTCGTTTAGAGTTCAGTCCTAATGCGCGGACTCTCAGGAAAGTGTTTTCTACTATAAACTTCGAACCATTGACCATAAATGAATAAGTGTATATGGTGAAGGGAAACTGTGTGTAAGCCCGCAGTATATATATAGCATGCTTGTTTGTAAGTGCATTATTTGTTTGTGTCAGCCCCCTTTCCATTTCTTGACAACCAATGCTGGTTTGTTTACGTTCGCGTGACATAGCCGTTCGGCAAAAGATTTTGGGGTATTTTTAAAAGGAACATTAATTTATTTACTGCCCACAAATGGCTACACACAGAGGGGA